>NW_007728590.1:2656-27900 GCF_000696425.1 Galeopterus variegatus
ACTGACAACTATGAAGGCTTCACTGTGCACTGGCGACACATACTGACAACTGTTAAGGCTTCACTGTGCACTGGCGACACATACTGACAACTGTTAAGGCTTCACTGTGCACTGGCGACACATACTGACAACTGTTAAGGCTTCACTGTGCACTGGCGACACATACTGACAACTGTTAAGGCTTCACTGTGCACTGGCGACACATACTGACAACTGTTAAGGCTTCACTGTGCACTGGCGACACATACTGACAACTGTTAAGGCTTCACTGTGCACTGGCGACACATACTGACAACTGTTAAGGCTTCACTGTGCACTGGCGACACATACTGACAACTGTTAAGGCTTCACTGTGCACTGGCGACACATACTGACAACTGTTAAGGCTTCACTGTGCACTGGCGACACATACTGACAACTGTTAAGGCTTCACTGTGCACTGGAGACACATACTGACAACTACCAAGGCTTCACTGTGCACTGGCTACCTGGCCTCGTACAATAACCTCAGACTAGTCTCAGATCTCAGTGTCATGCGGGGAGTTACAATATCCACTCATAGGGTTGGCCCTGAGAGCTGGAGGACACAGGTCATCAGCTTTGTTAAGGGCCGAAGGTAAGGAATGGGCCAAGGCCCGATGCAGTTGCCACATGGGCTTTGCCCGTCCGCGGAGTGCCCAGTGCCTTGGAAATGCCTGCACTGGAGGAAGGACGGTGTAAGCTGTCAAAGTGCCAGTCCACAGTCTACGTTACGTCAGCATCCCTAACTCTCTACAGGACGGTGAGTAGCAGAAGGAGGCTCAGGGTCCAGTCTTTGTTTTCAGAGGGAAGAGACAACAGGTGCTTTAATCCCGTTCCCCAGGGACCCAGCAGTGAGTCTAGTAGCAATGCCTGCTGGGAACCCCAGGGAGAGGCCTATCCAGGCACAGGGGACAGAGATGAGGTACTCCTGAGGGCTGAGGAAGAGCCATTTGTCACGCCGCTCAGGATCCAGGACAGCAAGACTGAGGCTCTGCTGCAGACAGGACTGCAGGCTCTTTACAGGGCAGAACGTCTCAGGTGACCGCCTTCCATCACATGGGTGCGGATGCGCTCGTGTATTTACTGAGGGTCCACTTCGCTTCCATGTTCCCTGATAGGACCTGTAACCACGATTGTCTCCATCAGAGGTGGAAGGGAGTCCTTTATGTGACTGTTTCCCCTTTTAGAAGGTAATATATTGTCAGTTCTAAAGATACAGAAAAGTAGAAGGAAGAATCCTATAATTTCCCATCCGGAAAACAACTACTCTTAAGATTTTGTTGTTTCTTTCCAGATTTTGCCATGCGTATTTTTTACATTACTTAAATACTATGCACTTAAAAGAAAGTCATACTGTCATATCCGTTTTTATGTTATGAATTTTCATAAATAACATTTTTATGGTAACATTCTATTAAGTAACTGGTAGAATATTAATTCTACTTTTTGTTGACATTTAGGTAGTTTTTAATTTTTCAAAATATTGTGATATTTTGCTAACCCCGTTTGTTCCTAATTCTACTTGCTTATAAGACTGTCCTATTTTAAATGTATAAAGCTTTTCCTTGATGCTTCTTTCCTACCTGCCCGTGGCCCACTACTTGCTTCCTCTTCAGCTTCCTTAGGTGTGTCGTGCACTCATGCGATCAGCTATTTCAATACTGAATTCCACTCTGAGTTTCAAGCCAGTGAAACCATCCTCAATGTAAAATCTTGGGAACTTAACCCGAAAAGTCTTGGGAACTTAACCCATTGTCTTTCTCTGTCATCAGCCTGGTCTTCTCTTCAATTCCCATGATCAGTTGGTAGCACTGGGACACTTGTGAAACTAGAAACAGAAGAGCCCTGCTGTAGTCCTGTCTTCATTTCTCCATAGCTACTCAGCTACCACGTGAACGAGATGAAAACCATGCTGGGAAGAGAAACCTGGACTTCTCGCGTTCCCTGCAGTCCCCCAGTTAAACTTCAAGATACTTCGGGTCATGAGCTGCATTTTTGCGATTCGTTTTCAGTTATATTAGTAAAAAGTCTTTACATTCTGAGTCATAATTAAAATATTCCTGTTAAAGTTAAATAACACATTCAAATCAGAAACAAATAACCCATTCTATGTCGAATTTTCTATCTCTTGACTTATTTGCTATTTATCAATATCGACCCTTGGTTTCTTACTTGATTCAATGCAGTTTGTATTCAATATTTTGGTGCCCAAATTGTTACAGATTTAGCTCATTATTCTTGACTTCTGTGTTCTTTTGATGTATTTCTGTCATTTCTTACTTTCTGACACAAAAAGACGTTTCAGGCTCATTGTACACTTTCCCTGCATTGTTGGTGGGTTCACCTGTTTCTCTGAGTAGCCCTGGTTTCTTTAATGGAGAATGGTGTTTAGAAGTCAAGGTCAGGATGCTCTTTACTATTAAGGTGCTGCTGCTTCTAGGCCCTCTCTTAGTGGACAGAGCTGGGGAATGTGTGTGTGTACATGTACACACAACACACACACACACACATTCACGCATTTAAATCTCAATCAATTTCTCTATGTATCTATATATGTTGAAAATCATGAAAAACACAATATCTCCAGTTGCAGTTCAACACAGCAGGGCTCATTCTAGTTGAACTGAAGGAAACAAAGTGGAATGGTGGTTGACAGGGGCTAGAGGTGGGGGAAATGGGAAAATATTGGTCAAAGTGTGAAGAGTTTCAGTTATTCAGGGTGAATAAGTTCTGGAGATCTAATGTACAGCATGGTGTCTACAGTTGTGGATGTATTAATTAGCTCGATTGTAGTAATCATTTCATAATATATTTCTATATTAAAATACTATGTTGTACACACCTTAAACATATCATTTATTTATTAATTACCTTAATAAAACCAAAGAAAAAAGGGCTCAGTTTCTTCTCTAAAAAGCATTTTATGGTTCTTTCCACAACCTTTCCTAAACATAAATAAATAACTGACCAAGTAAGTAGGAATTGATCATTGTTTCCTTTATGTTGACTATAAATACCTTAGTGTAGCCTAGCTCAGTAGCTAAGAGCCCGGATTTTTGAACTGGACACATCTGGGTCCAAACCTTAGTTCTACCATCACCTTTGATATTAACTTTGATTTTGTTCAAGTTACTTGAGTTTTCTGAATCTCAAGCACTTGGAACAGTTCCTGGTCCATAGGAAGTTTTTACTGTTACCTACCCGCTTTTAAAAGCCACACTATTTAAAAAAATCCGTACTGCTCACATACTGTGCTTGGTAGATAGTTGTTACTAGAAAAGCTATGGTAATGGGGGAGGTGGCAGTTATGGTGGCAGCTCTTTCAGCTGGAACTCAGTCCTGAAGGAGAATATCAAATGCATTTTTTCCTAATGAAAGTATCAGGATGTGATCCAGTTACCTGATTATAAGCCAAATGTCATGCTTTTCCATCCATCCTCTGAGAGCTACCTTATTGGAAATTACTGCCCTTTCATTAAATATACTTTTATGCTAAAATTTATTTTTGTTCTATTATCAGATGTACTGAGAATTCAAATGTCCATTATAAATCAGTAACATTTGCAAACCATAAATGCTTGGAGGTCTGAGTATTATTCACTTTCCATGAATATTTAGCACTTAGTAGTACCATGGACATAATGAGATTGAAACACGTGGCGATGGTTTAAGTAAAGAGCCTAGATATAAAATTCTTAGAATGTTCTCAAGAGCATATGATTAGAGAATACGTAGGGACAAATACATGGAAAATATACCTTTTATAAAGGAAATCAAATTTCTTTCATGGTTAAAACCATGAAAACCATAATCACCTCATTTTCCGACATCGAAGACATTCTATGTTCCTGTTCAAATGAGCAAGTTGCTGCAAAAATTATAACTGATTATGCTCATTTATTAAATGTATTTGATTTATACTGACCATGCATGATTTATAACAAGAGCTATCGGAAATGACTTTGCCTCTTCCTTGGACAGCAAATCACAGGAATGTGCCAGAATAATTCTTATCATTATGTGCTACAATTGTTATGGGAGACAGACCATAGGAATGACTTAAAACAACATTGACATTGGAATTAAATTTCAAAATATTTCCAATGTGTTTATGAATTCAGTGAATAAATTTAGGTAAACATTTGTCCACCATTTTTTTTAAAACTAGGACACTAGTCTTACACCTGTGTCGTTGGCTAGAGTTCCATGTCCTGTAGATGATGGATTATATTTATGCAAACCAGTGGGACTCTACTTTCCTAGACTATCATGTTACTGGGAGCTTGAGTCCTGTGAGTGGTGTCACTAATATAAGTGGCTTTTACACCTCTGAGATACATTTTTCCTTTCCCTGGTACTCACTCCCAGTCATGCACACATGTTCCAATTTAGGTCCCTGTTCTTTCTCTCAAGATGTTCTGATTTATCTGGACATCATTTCCTGTGACATTTTCTTCAGTTCTTTTCTTGTCCAAAGTATCACTTTATAATGATCAGGTTAGGTCATTTTTCAACATAAGTGCTTGTGTACCTAATGCCATTTTTTACTAGGGTGTTAACGGCAGTGAGAACTAGATCCTTCACTTTGCCTTACAATCATTCCTGTGTCCTGGAACATTTCTGAACTTTCTATGATGTAAATTTCTTGCATTTATTCATTCATTCATTCATTCAATGATTCTCCCATCAAAAATAGTTATTGTTGCATACCCTGTGCTAGGCATTCTGCAGGGTCCTTAAGATACATTGATGAATGAGAGAGAAAACCTGTTTTGTTCAGTTGTTTATCTTGGGGCCCTGTCTCCCCATTAGACTATAAATATTATGAAGTCATAGACCATGTTTGTTTTCTTCTCCGTCACATGCCCTGCTCCTGAAACTGTCACTTAATAAATAATTTGTTGACTGAAAGACTTGAGGGTCCATGGTGAATTACTCAATTTTATGTATTTTAAAGAACTGAAAAAGGAAAACAATTATTCTGTAATGTATTAGGAAGAAGGGCAATTTGGTCCTGAAATGAAAATAATTGTATCCATACTCATTTGTTAAACCCCAAAGCTATCTTTGGTGAAAAACTTACAAAAAAATATTAGAGCTAGGAATGTCTTGGTAATGAACTGATAAAATCCCTCCCTCTGTTTCTAGTGAGGCTAGAGGAATTGAGTGGATCACCAAAGATCCTACAGTTGTCTTGCAACAGATCTGGGATTTAATCTGGATTTTAAGAGAGTAAGATCTTTGTTCATCTTACTACACTGTGGCACTGTGTGAGGATCACTTCAAGGTAGTGATTCTGTGTTTTACACTTAATTCTTTAGACACCAAGGTGAAGTTATATTACCCTAGATAAAATCTTAACTCCCAAAAGAGTTCCTTAAGAAAATCAGGTTAATCAGATGAGACAGACGTTAGTTGGCATCACGTTTCAGGAAAATATAACTTGACTTGACTGAGTCCTAGAGCTTATCTTTGTCTCTTGCATAAAAATGTTGCATGAAAATGTGTTAGGTCTTTGACGTGTGACAATCAGTCCTTAAAAGAGCGAGTCACACCTCCGCCTACTGTGCAATTGTCAGTGCTAGCTTTTAGCAAAAGGTTAGAAACACTGCAGTCATGTCGCTTGGCTTGCTGGGAGAGAAGAGGCCATGAGCCAGGAGAAGGCAGCACTAGAGGAAAGCCAGGAAGAATATGGGACAAGATGAAGATAAAAATAGAGCCCCAAGAGAAGGGATGTGACCACTGGACATACAATCTAAGGAGGAATGAAGCTAATCCAGAGCATTGTCTAATACCCACCAGCTTCGACTCCTGCAAAGAGGATGCTGAGATACAAGGTTTCAGAGTGGGTTGCATTATAAGGGCTGATAAGGGAGGCCAATAAGGGAGGACAGGAAGGGGGCAGGCAAATTGATTCTAGACAAAAAACTGGGAGACAAGGTAAAGTCTCTCTTAAGGAATAGTACTTAGGGTCAGCTCTCACTGGCTGGGGTCTTGGGAGTGCCTGGCTATCCCTGTGCTAGGCAGAGGCAGTGAACTCATTCCACTGTTGCTGCTTGTGGGGCATACTGTCAGGTGACTGTCACCAGGTGTCTCATTGGTTCTAGCGTAGGCTAGTGGCAGGGATGTTCATGACACTCCTGTTGATTTGTTGCCTACATGATATGTCCAGTGCTGAGAAAGGGATATTCAGTTCCCTAACTATTAATGTATTGGGGTCTATCCCTGTCTTTACATCTAACAGTGTTTGGGGTGGGCTGGGGCATGAATAAGAGGAGGGTTATTGCTTGGAAGTTCTCGTGGCTGAGCAGATTCTTTTGATAAGGCAGTGGCTGAAGGCACATTTCCCTTTCTTCTCCCTACACTACTCTGAATGGTTTTTGTGTTCCACGAGGTCTTCATCTGGCTCCCACTGCCCTCCCACACTCTCCTACTGATTCTCTCCCCCATATTTAGCTGTCCATTCCTTGCTCTGGTTTATTTCTTTGGGAGGATTGCACATTGGGCACCTCTAGTCTGCCATCTTGCTCTACCTCTCTGTATTCTTGTTTTATAGATGAGGGCATTGAGTCTCAGCCACATATAATTGCCCAAAGCTATTACAAATAGTGAAACCAGGACTAACCCCAGGTATCCTTACCCTAAATTATGATATTTTTTTCTTACATTATATAGCTTCATTCCAGTGAAGTCTGTACATTGCTCTGGGTAATCTTGGCTAAGGCCATGGCTTTCTTTGTGACCACTGTGTACACAGTGCCTAGTCTGATGCTTGGCACAAAGCAGGCAATCAGTACATGTATTTTAGGGAAGAAGAGATGAACAAATGGGTTAAGAAATATAGGTGATATTTAGTGATTATGTGAATTTTATAATGCTGTGAGTTATATAGTTGCCCCAGTAAACTTCACTTCTAGAGGTAGTGCCTCTTCCTTCACCACCAGTGTTGGCTACCTAATCCTCTCCTTTTAAGTTGCAATGAGAAAGAAAGCACAAGAGGGGTATGGAAAATTAGTCCAGAGTTCTACTAGTACCTACCTCAAATTTTGGATTAAATATTACCGTGTTAAATCACATCAACATCATCCATCCCACATTAAACCCCATTGGTATAGAACACCTAATAGCCCATAATAGTTTTGGGATTTTTTCTCCTTCCCTCATCTTCCTTCCTGTGGGGTAGCTGGGGCTACATGGGTGGCTGGGGTTGTGCAGGCAGCGTGGGCTACACGGTGGGGTTCACTGTGCAGGATGGAACTCCTGTGTTGGAAGAAGGGCCATGGCACTGGGACTAGACAATGGCACAGATGACCATGGCAGATGTGGAGGCAGGCTGGGTATGAGCAGAAGGAGAGTTACCTCTGGGAATTTCTCATAGCTGAGCAGATTCTTTTGATATGGCAGCAGCTGAAATAGAGTGATAGCTTTATTTTATTAATATATTTACCCGACTTTGCTTGCATTAAGTATTCTTTAATATTATTGTATAATAATACACATATTTTTGGCATTTTAAAGAAGTTTTCTACTTCTTCCATTTCTCCTACAATTCTGAGTCCAATTGGCTCTTAAGAAGTACCTGCTGATGGAAGAATATTTTGAAAAGAAAGTGACTTATTCTCCTTAATTATTTCTCTCCTGTACTGCATAATAAAAATTTCACATGTCATAAAATTTGACTTTGCTTATCATGGAATGAACATGGTTTTGGTATCAGACACAACTAAGTTTTTATCTCTGCCCATCATTTAAATAGCTGTGGGACTTTGGATATGTTTTATAATTATTGAAGCCTAAGTTTTATCATTTCTTACTGGAAATAACTAATTCTTATCTTATATGGTTGTCCTGATAATTACATGAGCTATGAGATGAGAAACCACTAGAATGCTGTATAACATATAGCAGGCATTTCACTTGCCCTCTACGCTACCTTTAAATAATACTTTATAGGAAAGGCCAGTTTTAACCTTAGCTCCCACATTTATATGGTGTATAATTGTGGATAAGTGACTCAACCTCTCCAAATTCAGATTTTGGCAAAGTGACGTTGAGAGAGGTTCAAACAAAATAATAAGAATGGATTATTAAACTATAAATTCTTGTACAAATGAAAGGTATTTACTGTCATCCATATTTTGTTGATCATAATAAGGTACTAAGAAGGGAGATTGTATTTTTAATTTTTTCCCTCTTTCAGTAGAAGAAATTTTCCCAATGACTTAAAGGTTTTCCAACCTAACTTAATTTGAGGAGACCTGGCCTTAAAGTAGAGTATTATCCTTTATCTCTTAGCCACAGCAGCCTCATTATGACGTAGTCCTAGCTATCATCATATCCATTCTTTAATAGAAATGTTAAATATAATATTTTTCAGTTGTTTGCAACAAATACCAGCATTTTTTGCTGCTAGGTATACTGTCAATCTATTGACATCATTCCAGAACTGCTTTTTTTCTCCTCACAATATCTTCTAAAAATAATTTGTGTGGTTCATCATAGTAATAAACACATTATAAAAGTTAATAGACATCAAGCACAATATCAAACACATACATTTATAAGCTTTAACTTTGCCCAGCCACTGACCCCCAGGCCCCAAGGCAGCAGTGCTGAGTCCTGGCACCCTCTGTGCAGGATCCAGGCCAATGCCAGGTGAATCTCTGCCCCTGAGAGAGGCCCCATCCACCAACCACCAGGCCCCAAAGCAGCAACAGGCAGCTAAGCATCAACAAAACTCCCTGATATTGCTGCAGACACCAGGGTGGAACATGTGGACTCTGATAGCCTCTACCACAATGATTGAACACCAACTGAAAGATACTAGAAATATGAAAAACCAAGAAAGTATGATACCACCAAAGGAACATAATAACTCTCAAGTTCTAGATCCTATAGCACAGGAAGTCCTTGAAATGACTGACAAGGGAATTTGAGCAACAGTTCTGAGGAAGCTAAATGAAATACAAGAGTTAGACAACACAAACAAAATGAAAAAAATAGCATACAGGACCTGAGAGAGGACATGTACAAAGAGATCAATGCCCTGCAAAAGAATGTGGCAGAGCTTGTGGAGCTGAAAGATTCATTCAACAAAATAAAAAACAAAATAGAGAGTTTAACCAGCAGGCTAGAACAAGCAGAAAAGAGAATTTCTGACCTTGAAGATGGCTTGTTCAAAATAACACAGGCAGACAAAAAAAAAAAAAAAAAAAAAAAAAAAATTAAACCTTGAAGAAAATCTAAGACAGACAACAGACAACCTTAATTGCTCAAATATCCAAACCATGGGTATTCCAGAGTGGGAGGAAAAAGGAAATGGCATTGAAAAAATATTCAATGAAATAACAGCAGAAAACTTCCCAGGTATAGGGAGAGATACAGATCTTCAGACACAGGAAGCTCCAAGATCCCCCAACATATTCAACCCAAAAAATCCTCTCCAAGACATGTTATAGTCAAATTTGCAAAACTCAAAGAGAATGGGATGATCTATTCAAAATAATAAAAGACAAAAAATCCCAGCCAGGAATACTTTACCCAGCAAGGCTATCCTTTTGAAATGAAGGACAAATAGTATATTTCCTAGAGAAACAAAAACCGCAGGGATTCACTACCACACACTGGCCTTACAAGAAATTCTCAGGGGGGTACTGGGTCTGGTATCTGAAAAACAATCACCACTACCATGAATACTCAAGAAAGAACAAAACCCACCAGTAAAATAAAATCTTAACAATAAAGAGAAAAAAAGTTTATCTCCTATTCCAAGAAATCAGCAAACACAGAAAACAAACAGTAAATTGGAAAGAAAAGAACAAAAGATATCTAAAACATCCAAAAAAAATCAATATAATGCCAGGAATAAATCAATACCTTTCAATAATAACTCAATGTAAAAGGTTTGAATTCCCCACTCAAAAGACACAGACTGATGGACTGGATTAAAAAGATGGACCCAACAATATGCTGTCTTCAAGAGACCCATCTCATCTGTAAAGACACACAGAGACTGAGAGTGAAAGGATGGAAAAAGACATACCATGCAAATAGAAATGAAAAATGAGCTGGAGTAGCTATTCTTATATCAGATAAAATAGGCTTTAAACCAAAAACCATAAAAGAAGATGAAGGCTATTATACAATGATAAAAGGATCAATCCATCAAGAAGACATAACAGTCATAAATATATATGCACCCAACAGCAGAGCAGTCAAATATATAAAGCAAACACTTTTAGACCTAAAGAAAGAGATAGACAATAATACCATAATAGTAGGTGACCTGAACACCCCACTCTCAACATTGGACAGATCATCTAGGCAAAAAATCCACAGAGAAACACAAGATCTAAACACTTTAGGCCAATTGGACTTGGCAGATATCTCCAGAACATTTCATCCAACAATCTCAGAATATTCATTCTTTTCTTCAGTATATGGAACATTCTCCAGGATAGACCACATGTTAGGTAACAAATCAAGTCTCAATAAATTAAAAAAAATTGGTATTATTCCATGTATTTTTTCAGACCTCAGTGGATTAAAACTAGAAATCAATAACAAACAAAACTCTGCAAACTATACAAATACATTGAAATTAAACAACATTCTACTTAATGGCATATGGGTCCAAGAAGAAATTAAACAGGAAATCAAAAAATGTAATGAAACTAATGAAAATAGTGACACATCATATCAAAACCTGTGGGAACTGCAAAAGCACTACTAAGGAGGAATTTTTTTTTTTTGTTAAATTTTTATTTTGTCAATATACAATGTATATGATTATTATGGCCCATCACTGACACCTCCCTCCCTCCTCCCTCTCTCCCCTCCCCCCCAAGAATGTCCTTTCCGTTTGCTTGTTGTAACAACTTCATGTATCCACTCATCCGATGATGGACATTTGGGTTGATTCCAGCTCTTGGCTATTGTGAAGAGTGCTGCAATGAACATTGGGAAACAGGTATACCTTCGACTTGATGTTTTCCATTCCTTTGGGTATATTCCCAGTAGTGGGATAGCTGGATCGTATGGTAGCTCTATCTTCAGCTGTTTGAGGAACCTCCAAACCATTTTCCATAGGGGTTGCACCATTTTGCATTCCCACCAACAATGTATGAGAGTTCCTTTTTCTCCACAACTTCGCCAGCATTTATCGTTCAAAGTCTTTTGGATTTTAGCCATCCTCACTGGGGTGAGATGGTATCTCAGTGTGGTTTTGATTTGCATTTCCCGGATGCTGAGTGATGTTGAGCATTTTTTCATATGACTGTTGGCCTTTTGTATATCTTCTTTAGAGAAATGCCTGCTTAGCTCTTTTGCCCATTTTTTGATTGGGTTGCTTGTTTTTTTCTTGTAAAGTTGTTTGAGTTCTTTATATATTCTGGATATTAGTCCTTTGTTGGATGTGTATTTTGCAAATATTTTCTCCCACTCTGTTTGTTGTCTTTTAGCTCTGTTAATTGTTTCTTTTGCTGTGCAGAAGCTTTTTAGTTTGATATAGTCCCATTTGTTTATTTTTCCTTTGGTTGCCCGTGCTTTTGGGGTTGTATTCATGAAGTCTGTGTCCAGCCCTATTTGCTGAAGTGTTTCTCCTATGTTTTCTTTAATAAGTTTTATTGTTTCAGAGTGTATATTTAAATCTTTAATCCATTTTGAGTTGATTTTAGTATATGGTGAGAGGTATGGGTCTAGTTTCATTCTCCTGCATATGGATATCCAGTTTTCCTAAGGGGGAGATTTATCACATTAAATGCTTACTTCAGATGATTGGGAAGATTGCATGTAAACAAGGTAACACTTCACCTTAAAGAACTAGAAAAACAAAAACAATCCAAGCCCAAAGTTAGTAGACAGAAAGAAATAATTAAGATCAGAGCTAAACTAAATGAAATAGAAACCCCCAAAATGATACAACAGATCAATGAAACAAAAAGTTGTTTTTTGAAAAGATAAATAAAATTGACAATCCATTGTCAAGGCTTACTAAAAAAAGAAGAGAAAAGAGAAAAGACACAAATAATAAAAATTAGAAATGAAAATGGAGATATTACAGCTGATACCCCAGAAATACAAGGAGTCGTTAGAGACTACTATAAACAACTATATGCCAGCAAATTTGTAAATCAGGAGAAAATGGATAAATTTTTGGACACAAACAAAGTACCAAGACTGAGCCAAGAAGACACAGAAAATCTGAACAGACCAATAACATTCAAAGAAATTGAAGCTGTTAGCAGCAGTCTCCCAACAAAGAAAAGCCCAGGACTGGATGGCTTCACTGCAGAATTCTACCAAACCTTTAAAGAAGAATTAATACCAATTCTCTACAAACTATTACAAAAGATTGAAACAGATGCCAGTCTCCCAAAGTCATTCTATGAGGCAAACATCACCCGGATACCAAAACCAGACAAAGATACAACAAGAAAAAAAAACTAAAGGTCAACATCTTTGATGAATATAGATGCAAAAATCCTCAATAAAATATTAGCTAATAGAATACAGCAACACATGCATAAAATTACACACCTTGATCAAATGGGATTCATCCCAGGGATGCAAGTTTGGTTCAACATATGCAAATCAATAAATGTGATACACCACATCAATAAAATCAAACACAAAACCATATGATCATCTCTATAGATACTGAAAAAGCATTTGACAAAATTCAACATTCATTCATGATTAAGACTCTCTACAAGTTAGTTATAGTTTGAAAGTATCTCAGCATAATTAAAGCCATGCATGATAAACCCACTGCCAATATCATCCTAAATGGGGAAAAATTGAAAGGTTTTCCCTTAAGAACAGGAATAAGACAAGAAAGCCCACTCTCACCACTCCTATTCAACATAGTGTTGGAAGTACTAGCCAGAGCAAACAGGGAAGAGAAGGAAATAAAGGACATCTAGATTAGAAAAGATGAAGTCATACTGTCCGTGTTTGCAGATGATATGATCCTACTTATAGAACATCCTAAAGACTCTACAAAAAAACTCTTAGAGTTGATAAATGATTTCAGAAAAGTTGCAAGTCACAGAATCAACACACAAAAGTCAGTAGCATTTCTATACCCCTGCAATGAACTAGTAGAAAAAGAATTCCACAAAGCTAGGCCATTTACAATAGTCACCCAAAAGATAAAGTACCTAGGAATAAAGTTAACCAAGCATGTGAAAAATCTCTACAATGAGAACTACAAACCACTGTTGAGAGAAATTAAAGTGGACACAAGAAGATGGAAAGGTATCCCATGCTCTTGGGCTGGAAGAATTAATGTTGTGAAAATGTTCATACTACCCCAAATGATCTACAGATTCAATGCAATCCCCATCAAAATTCCAATGACATTTTTCTCAGAAATGGAAAAAACAATTCTAACATTCATATGGAAGAACACAAGACCATGAATAGCCATAGCAATCCTGAGCAAAAAAATAAAGCTGGAGGCATAACAATACCTGACTTTTAAACTATCTTCCAAAGCTATAGTAACTGAAACAGCATGGTACTGATATAAAAACAGACACACGGACCAATGGAACAGAATAGAAATGCAGACATCAACCCATGTACCTACAATCATCTGGTCTTCAATAAAGGCAGCAGGAGTACACACTGGGGAAGAGACTGCCTCTTCTGTAAATGGTGTTGGGAAAACTGGACATTCATATGAAATTAGACCCGTACCTCTCACCATATACTAAAATCAGCTCAAAATGGATTAAAGAATTAAATATACATCCTGAAACAATAAAACTCCTTAAAGAAAACATAGGGGAAACATTCCAGGACATAGGATTGCGTACAGACTTTATGAATATGACCCCCAAAACACAGAAAACCAAAGGAAAAATAAACAAATGGGATTTTATCAAACTAGAAATCTTCCACACAGCCAAAGAAACAATTAACAGAGCAAAAAGGCATCCAACAGAATGGGAGAAAATATTTGCAAAATATACATCTGACAAAGGATTAATACACAGAATACACAAAGAATTCACACAACTTTATGGCAAAAACAAAACAAACCAAACAAACAAACAAGTAAACCAATTAAAAAGTGGTCAAAGGAGCTGAATATGCTTTTCTCAAAGGAAAATAGATGAATGGCCAACAGACACATGAGAAAATGCTCGACATCATTCAGCTTTCAGGAAGTGCAAATGAAAACCACTTTCAGATACCATCTCACTCCAGTTAGGATGGCTAATATCCAAAAGACTGAGAATGACAAATGCTGGCAAGGATGCAGAGAAAAAGGAACCCTCCTACATTGTTGGTGAGACTGCAAAATGGTGCAGCCTTTATGGAAAATGGTATGGAGGTTGCTCAAACAATTGCAGATAGATCTACCATATGACCCAGCTATTCCACTACTGGGCATATACACAGAGGAATGGAAATCATCCTGTCAAAGGGATACCTGTACTCCCATGTTTATTGCAGTGTTATTTACAACAGCCAAGAGCTGGAACCAGCCTGAATGCCCATCATCAGATGAGTAGATAAGGAAAATGTGCTATATCTACACAATGGAATATTAGTCTGCTATAAAAAAGAAATTGAAATTCTACGATTCACAGCAGCATGGATGGACTTATGAGAGAAAATTATATTAATTAAAATAAGTCAGGCACAGAAAGAAATTCTGCGTGTTTTCACTTATTTGTGGGAGCTAATAAAAATAAATAAGTAAATATACAAATGAATGGTGGGGATGGGGAAAGAAGACACAACAATCACAACAATTCCTTGAAGTTGTTAATACAAGTGGACAGACACGTTGTTGATGCAGGAGAGGGGGGAGAGGGAGGAACTGGTAAAGGGACAGGAAAATCAGCTACAGTGTACATTGATAAATTAAAATTTTTAAAAATAATAATAAAATTAAAAAAATAAAAATAAACTTTAGCTTCAAGAATGGAATGAGCAACACCAAAACAGTCATTCACAGGAAACATGGAATGAGAGTCGACACCTCATGTCCGTATTCTTAAGACATTACAGGGAAGGCTTGTCTAGGATGAAAATGCAGGGTTAGCGTTAGGTTTGGCTCTCTTTTTGAACTCAAATGGCCATGCGAATATTTGGTTTCCATTCATTGAGCTCGAACCTCCTTAGAAAGATTTATATTTTCACATTTAAGCTTAATCAAGACAAATTCCATCACAACTGTTTCCACACATTTCTTGCCATGTGCTGTGTACTTAGTTTACCCAGAGCCTACTTCAAAGACCATAATTTCAGTATTTCATCTGTCATTCTGGCAATATTTAGTGCCTCTTTTATCTTTCAGGCTTTTTTCTCTATATAAACTATTAATATATATGAAAATGCATGCATCTCTCTTAGACTATCGTCACCGTCTTGCCTGCACTGCTGCTTTTGCATGCAGTCTGCAGTAAATTCAGTGTGGATGGTCTAAGTAAGTTATGGAAAAGCCAAATGTGATTGGATAGATTCATAACATGTAGTCAGACTGTACACTACTGAATATCTATTTATTTCTCCTTCCTCTACACCCACACAGAAGACAGTGTATTTGCATATATATACACGCTCTGTGGGAGAAGTCTTGTCCACACATAAATAAGTTGATAAAGTCCAGGAGTCACATAGCACTTACCAGACATTGAGTTGCAGCTCATGAATCAGCTAGAGTTAACTATAAATTAATGGCCATGGGCTCATAACTGTGTTGGATAAGGGCCTTTTCCAGTGATTGGTTTTTAATCTAAAAATAGGGAGCAGTGAGCTGTTTCAAATATTTCATGTCAAGGGAGTAAATGTTCATAATCAGCTGCCCCCTTTTATTTCTTCTTAAATCAGGACTCATTGTTAATGCATCATGGCTAGGAAAAATGGTTGGCTACAGGATTTTTAGGTTGTAATTTCACTTTAGATGCCAGAGCACAAAATCTTATGTGACCCTGAATTAAAGATTTATTATCCCCGTATTCATGTTTACCAATTTTCTGAAATGAACTTGCAATCATGTCTTAAAATTTATCTCAGCTGGTTTGCTGGTGGGTTTACTTTCTGAGCACCCATTCCATTTTTCATGATTCCTAACTTCTCCTTTCTTGTGCAGGGTATTTGTCAGAACTCCTTTGGTTTCAAGTGACAGAAATGCAATTTGAATTGGTTTAAGCAAAAAGAGAACTGATTTACTTACATGCTTCCTTGACCTGATAGTGCTCCAACCAAAACAGGACTTTGGAGAGCAGACACACGACCTCCCTTTCCTACCAAGGAGAATCCTACTTATCTTTCTTGAAATTTCTCCTTTCTGAACTTTGCAAGGTCTTCTGGTGGGTTCTTCAGAGCTTTTATTCCAGAATACCCAGCATGTCTAAGCCCTTTATACGAGAACTTTCAGTCAGAGAAACAGATGGCAGTGGGAGATAGATTTTCCTTGCTTCCTTCTGTGGGAGCAAACAAATTATCCTCCCATGTTATATCAAAGGCCTTGTTGGGCTTAAATCAGTTAAGCTTATTAGACATGGTCTGTAAGGGATTAAAATGTGGTACTTCTACCCCCCTTTTTAAAAATGACTTAATCAAAATTCTAAAGGATAATGCCAGTTCCACAAGACTATGCTGTTACACTTGATTTTATACCTTTCAGAATTGTGTTTCCTGCTTACTTTGTTTCCAGAACAATTCTAAAAGCCCTTGATATACATGATTTCATGAAAACAGTAATTTTGGTGACTGATATGCATTTATACTCCTCAGGTTTTGTCAGAATATTATCTGGTTTATGATGACAGATTGACATATGGAAAACATACCACATGGTTTTCTTCCTCAGGCCCAGCATCCTTAGTCAAAAAGAAAAGGCCTTTGGCACCTTCCTACAGCTACTGCTGTTAAGATGTCCCTAGCAACTGCCTTCCCATTGTTTTTTGATCAGGAGTCACCATCTGTATCCCCAGCCTGGGAGTACTTCTAGTATGGATAGCTCTTTGTAGAATTGTTTCATATTCACCCTTCCACCTACAGAGGCTTCAGGTTTGAACTGCTTTATATCTGAGACCAGCTGGTCTCAGGTGGGATTTGCTTGATTTCACGTTTCACATTTCCTTGTGTAGCTGAGTTCTTTGAATTAATCTGAATATGGATTCAGATATATTTGGGGGATGTCTAATAAACTGGTGAGGCAGACTGCCAGGAGACTATCTGGATGGACCGATTTGCATGAGATTTCTCTTTTTCTTTTTTTCTTTTCTTTTGGCTGGTGGTGACTGGGGATGTATATATTTGAGATGGGATTGAGGGAGTGAGAATTACAGCACATTTCCATTTTTTTTTTGTTGTTGTTGTTGTTGTTTTTTCAGATTAACCCCCTGGGCCTAGCCCCAAGGATGGTTGTCTGAGCATTTCTGAGAGAGTAGGAGGGAAAATAGGTGAAAGCCGAGGGACCTCTTTTCTTGAGATGTTATGTGGGACACATGGGTGCACACTTCATTACTGTAGTCATTTTGTAGTAAATGGTGTCAAGACAGTGGGGAAGAAGCAAAACCTCTCCATTTCTGCATAAAGCACATGACTGTTTCAGAGCACTGAGATTTCTGGGGAAAATAAGTATCATTTTGTTCTTAAGGTTTTTGCAGGTAGCTTTGCAAGCAACAGGAGGCAGGATCTTTCCACAGACATCAAAACCATTGTGGTGAGTTTCTGCTGCAGTGAATTTGCTAAAATGCCCTCATGTTATTTCTTCAGCAGCAGACATCAGTAAAAGGGGTCAGGATCGGAAGAACATGGTGGAACCCACTTGGTACTAGAGAGGACTGTTCATGAACTCCCATGAGATATACCTGAGGGACTCCTAGGAATTACCAAGAAAGTCCTGAGGTCCTTTGTGAACAATCTGAGTCAACAGTCAGTGAAATAAGACCTATCACTTTTAATCTGGCTGCAGTTATACTTGATGGGTCCTGGCCAAACAATGCACTCTTGCAAGGATTTTGACTTCATGGTCCTCTTAAGATAATATTGTGTGAATCAATGAAAATATTTGGAAGGGAAAGACTGTAAAAAAATGCAGAATTACTATTGCCACTTCATTTCTCAGATAAATTTTGTGATACATTAAAGGCATATATATCTCGAATACATACATAAATGTATATGTGTACACACACATACAAAGGATTTGTATTATCTTTTAGTTCAATTTTTCCATGAACTCTTTGAAGTACCCTCATACACACACACACACACACACACATTATGTGTGTGTGTGTGTGTGTGTGTATAGAGAGAGAGAGGCAGTTGATTTTAAAGAACAGTTGAGCATAGAATGATGCCAAATATAGACCATTTTGATGTACTTTCATTTGTTTATTTACTAGTTCTTAGAAACACATGATTTACATAATTGCAGATATTTGGAAATACTGATGTTTAGTAGACTTGCATTATAGTTGACTTTTGATTTTCCATAAGAGAGATAAGATATATGCGCTCCAATACATTTTTGGGAATGTGTAGTGAGGTGAACCACATATCTAAGATCTTCACATGACTGGATTTTGGGGAAGAGGAAGTTATTTTAGCTATTTTCCTACTGAACTGAGTTAAGATCATTGTCTCTAACATCTATCTAAATCCTTTCCCTTTTCGGGGGAGAACCATTAATAGAAAAGCTGATGTCATCACGATACTCCATAGCTTCATTTACTTTATCTAATTTGGCATATTTAATTTCATTCACTAGAACTGCTTGATTTGTTTTCACAAACAAATGTGTACTAGCCCCTGTCATAGAGCTTTTTCCAACACATTCTTGGGCTCCGATTTAGTCAACCTACTAACTAAGTCTCATTTGAAGCCTGACTGGCTGTCGCACAATCTTAGCAATGTCATCTTCATTATTTATTTACTATGGAAGCTCCAAGAGAACATGATTTCTTTTTTCTGTAATTGCCTGGTGTTTGTGTTTGGAAACACCGAACTAGTTTCTACTTCATTGGCTGTGACTTAAATTTATGTGAAATATTTTTTGGTGAAATATTCCAAAGATTTTATATAAACACAGCTAAGACAAAGCCTTCTTTTCTTGAAGGATGCCCTCTAGGAATAGTAATATTTATGCTTTAGCTTATTCTCCTCTCTTCCTTGGTAGTATGCTGACAGCCATGAGAAATGTGTTTTCTTTAGAAGGATCAGATGTCATTCTTCTCAAGTCATTAGAGCCACCTCCTGCAGAACTTTGGCTCATTTGCTTACCTTGAATTTCCCATTGATATTTCATTTAACTATGACTAGGTCAAGCAAAGCTGACTAGGTCTAGACAGGACTTCATTTTTTCCCTCCCTTGGCATGCCTGCTTTAAAAAGTTTTCATTAAAGGTTATTTCTAAGCTTTCTCCTGTCTCTTCAAACCTAAGATCATATGTGTCCTTTAAGAAATGTGAAAACAAGTAGGAGGAATGAAAAAAAAAATATATTTAGTGAAGTTTGGCAGTCATTCAAAGACGGAGAGCTTGATATGAGAAACCAAAACCAGTCTTCCTATATTCAGAGATTTTTGCTCATGATAAAATGTGGCTTCCTGTTTATAAAGCTAAACCAAGTGCTTGAAAATAAATTTGGTTATCAGAGGGCTCTTGCCAAACTGTTTTTAGGTGATGTAAGTTCAAGTGATTAAAAAATACAGTCATAGAAAATCTTATTTAAATACAGGAATGGAATATTGAAATATTCCTTGGTGAAATATACTCGAATAAACTGTTTCTAGTGAAATGTACACCATTTTAGCAGATTGTAACAGATTTTTAAAATATTAACACATTTTATTTATTCATCTATTTTATTTTAAAGACAATGAACAGTCTAAATTTTCTCAGATTCATTACTTAATGTGTTGAATAATTAAACTTCTGTGAGAGCAGCTAATAATTGCTCATGACAAATGCAGATTTTGGAAGGTGTAAGCAGATTGTTTCTAAGTGTTCCCCTTTGACAGACTCAAAGCAAATAAAATAGGGCACATGTACATAATATTACATGTAGAAATCCTATGTTTAATGTAAAAATTATATGAATAAATGCTTCAAGATGCATGTGATTGTCAATATTCATAAATTAACAAGTTTGATTTTCCTATGATGATTTTATGTACATAGGCTGGAGTGATCACGGGGAAACCATATCCAACTGATCTGTGGAAAATGGCATACCTAATCATTCTACAGAAGATGGATGACATTTTGGGGGGAGGCAAAGGGCTTCTGGGATGTTGCGAGAGGTCACTGCGTCAAGGTAATCAAGGTGCATAAAGACATGAGTGTAACTAGACATCCATAGGTCCACATACTTAACAATTCTTTACTTTTTCATAGGCCAGAATGTATTCCTGCTTATTGGGTGGAGAGTTGGGCCCATGGGTGGTGAAGACCATGGTAGCAGTGGGAATGAAGGTGGGGGGATCCTGCCTGCTCTTACTAGGAAGAAAATCCACCCCCTGCCCCATTCATGTTTTTTTTCCTGAATCTATTTATGTTTTTAAAAATTCTAGTAAACAGGTTCATGAATTAAATAGAGACTGTCTAAATACCACTTCTAGGGGAGAAAAATCATAGAAAATGATATTGTAGACAGTTTAAAAAATAACTCTGAGAATATGACTTTAGGTCAGTGTAAATTCTCCTTTATAAGAACAAATTTATTGAGATATAATTCATATACCATAAACTTAGCCCACTTAAAGTGTACAATTCAGTATTTTTCAGTTTATTCACAGGGTTGTGCAACAATCACCCCCAGTGTAATTTTAGGATATTTTCATCTTCCCTTAAAGAAATCCTGTGATCATTAGGAGTCAGCCTGCATTCCCACAGAGTACTTTTTTGTATACCTGTTGGCCATTTCTATGTCTTCTTTTGAGAAATGTCTATTCAGTTCTTTTGCCCGTTTTTAAATCAAGTTATTTAATTTCTTGCAATTGAGTTATTTGAGTTCCTTATATATTTTGAATATTAATCCCTTATCAAATGTATGGTTTGCAAATATTTTCTCCCATTCCATAGGTTGTCTCTTTACTCTGTTGATTGTTTTTCCTTGCTGTACACAAGCTGTTTAGTTTGATGCAATCCCATTGGTCTATTTTTGTTTTCATTGCCTGTACTTTTGGGGTCATATCCAAAAAACCGCTGCCCAGACCAATGTCAAGAAGTTATTCCCTATGTTTTCTTCTAGTGGTTTTTCAGTTTCAAGTCTTATATTTAAGTCTTTATTCCATTTTGAACTTGTTTTTGTATATGGTGTGAGATAAGAGTCCAGTTTCATTTTTCTGCAGGTGGATATGCAACTTTCCCAAAACTATTTATTGAAGAAAAGGTCTTTTCTCCATTTTGTGTTCTTGACATCTAGTCAAAGATCAATGGACTGCAAATGTATAGGTTTAGTTCTGGGATCTCTATTCTGTTTCATTGGTCTATGTGCCTGTATTTATTCTAGTTCCATATTATTTTGATTACTATAGCTTTGTAATATATTTTGAAATCAGTGTGATCCCTCCAGCTTTGTTCTTCTTGCTTAAGATTACTTTGTTGATTCTGGGTCTTTTGTGGTTTCATATAAATTTTAGAATTGTTTTTTCTATTTCTGTAAAAAATACCATTGGTAGTTTGATAGGGATTACATTATATCTGCATATTGCTTTGTGTATGTATTAGTCTGTTTCAGTTGCTTATAACAAAATACCTGAAACTGGATGATTTATAAAGGAAATGCCATTTATTGCCTACAGTTTCTGAGGCTGGGAAGTCCAAAGTCCAGGGAACACATCTGGTGAGGGTCTTGGTGGTTGTGACAGTGATGGTGTAGTATCACACTGTGGAAACGGTGGAGCAGAGAGAGCAAACTTCTCATGTTCTCTGCTTTTAAAGCCTTCAGAACCATGCCCCTGACCACTATTATTAATCCATTCACTATGGCATGCTCCTTCAAGGCCCCTTTCAATCACTGTAGTGGGATTTCTCACCCTCAACAGTTACAGTGGGGCTTAAACCTTGTTGAGGGGGGGCATCCAATTAACAGCAGTGTGGTATGGACATCTTAATGATATTAATTCTTTCAGTCCGTGAACATGGTTCTTTTTCTGTTTATTTGTGTCATCTTCAATTTCTTTCATGAGTATAGTCTCCCAAATATGAAAATGACGCTGATGAAAAAAGTAGTTTTCAGTGTACCGATCTTTCACTTCCTTGTTTAAATTTATTCCTAAGTATTTTATTTTTTAATGCTATTGTAAATGGAATTGTTTTCTTGATTTTGTTGCATAGTTTGTTGTTAGTGTATAGAAATGAAACTCATTTTTATACACTGTACACTGATTTTTTTATCCTGAAACTTCACTGAATTCATTTATTAGCTTTAACAACTTTTGTTGGTGAAATCTTTAGGGCTTTCTATGTATAAGATCATGTCATCTGCAAAGAGAGACAATTTTTCTTTTTCCTCTACTGTTTGTATGCCTTTTACTTCTTTCCTTATATAATTGCTTTGGCTATGACTTCCAGTCCTATGTTGAATAGGAGTAGCAAGATTGAGCATCCTTGTTTTGTTCCTGATCTTAGAGGAAAAGCTTTCAACTTTTCACTGTTGAGTATGACATTATCTATGGGCTTGTCATATGGCCTTTATTATGTTGAGGTATATTATACCTAATTTGTTGAGAGGTTTTTTTTTTTCATGAAAGTATGATGAATTTTGTCAAATGCTTTTTCTGTATTTATTAAGGTGATTGTATGATTTTTATCCTTCATTTTATTAATATGGGGTATCACATTTATTGATATTTATATGTTGAACCATTCTTGTATCCCAGATATAAATCCCACTTGATAATGGTATATGATCCTTTAAATGTGCTGTCAAATTGAGTTTGCTAGTATTTTATTAAGGATTTTTGCATCTGTGTACATTGAGGATATTGAACTGGCCCGTAATTTTCTGTTCTTGTAGTGTCTTTGTGTAACTTTGGTTTCAGGGTAATGCTGGCCTTATAGAATGAGTTTGAAAGTTTCACTTTTCTTTAATTTTTGGAAGAATTTAACAAGGATTTAGCACCAATTATTCTTTAAATGTTTGATAGAATTCAGCCATTAAGCTATCAGGTCTCTGGCTTTTTATTGGTGGGAGTTTTTTTGTCATTGATTCACTCTCCTTACTCATTATCAGTCTGTTTAGATTTTCTATTTCTTTGTTATTCAGCTTTGGTAAGTTCTGGTTCTATGAACTTACTCATTTCTTCCAGGTTATCTAACGTATTGGCATAGTGGTCAGTTATGCTTCTTTGTATTTCTGTGGTATCAGTAGTAATGTCTCCTCTTTCATTCATAATTTTAATTTTATTTGACCAAACTCAGACAAGGACACTACAAGAACAGAAAATTACAGGCCAATCCAATATCCCTTATGAATGCAGATGCAAAAATCCTGAATAAAATACTAGCAAACTAAATTAAACAGCACATTTAAAGGATCATCTCATGTTTTAAGGATGTCTTTTTTTCTCACTTATCTAGCTAAAGATTTGTCAATTTTGTCTATTTTTCAAGAAATTAGCTCCTTATTTTTTCAAAAATCAGATAGTTTTATTAATCTTTTTGTTTCTCTAGTCTTAATTTCATTTATTTCTCCTCTGATCTGTATTATTTCCTTCCTTCAGCTAACTTTGAGCTTAATTTGTTTGTTTAATTTTTCCTAATTCTTGGACTAGGCTGTTTGAGATTTTTATTTTTTTCTTAATGTAGACATTTATCACTATTAACTTCCTTTTATAACTGCTTTTCATGAATTCCATAAGTTTTGGTATGCTGTATCTTTATTTTCATTTGTCTCAATAGTTTTTCAATTTACCTTCTGATTCCTTGTTTGACCCATTGGATTCTCAGGTGTGTGTTGTTTAATTTTCACAGTTTTGTAAATTTTCCAATTTTCCTACTGTTATTGATTTCTAGGTTTCACACCCTTGTGGATGGAAAAGATAAAGGATACTATTTCAAGCTTCTCAAATTTAAGACTTGTTTTGTGAGCTAACATGTAACCTATCCTGGAGAACGTTTCATATGTGCTTGAAAAGAATTTGTGTTTTGCTGCTTTTGGATGGAGTATTCTGTATGTCTGTTAAGGGTCATTTTGTCTACAGAGTTCTTGTTTGCTGTTTTCTTATTGATTTTCTATCTGAATGATCTATTCATTGTTGAAAGTGTGGTGTTGAAGTTTCCTACTGTTATTGTATTGCTGTCTATCTCTTACTTCATTTAATAATAGTTAATTAATTTTTACTGAAATTTAATTGATTATACATACCTGTGTGGTACAGAGTTGAATATCAATACTGTATACCTTGCGTTACAAATCAGGATAATTAGCATATTCATCATCACAAAACTTAATCATTTATTTCTGATGAGGACTTTCCATGTCCTCTCTTCTAACCACTTGTTAGCATGCAGTAAATTAATGTTAATTGTGGATGACTAGCTTGAGTGTAAATCAATAGAACTTATTTCTCCACACTAGATGTTTGTGTCCGTTAACCAATTTCTCACTATTCCTCCTCCCCCTTCTCCTTCCCACCTCTACTAACCAGAGTTCTGTTCTCTCATTTTGAAAATTCAACATATGATTATTATTGTTGTCTCTTTTTTTCTTTCATTTAAAAAAATAATTAATGTATTTATTATTTAGTTCCCACTTTATGTGTGAGTATATGCAGTATTTCTCTTTCTGCACCTGGCTTATTTTACTTAACATAATTTTCTCCAAGATCATCCATGCTGTTAGAAATGGCAGAATTTCATTTGTTTTTATGGCTGAGTAGTGCCCCATTGTGTATATATAACACATTTTGTTTATACAGTCACCTATTGATGGACATTTAGGTTAGTTTCATATTTTGGCTATTGTAAATAAAGCCATGATAAATAAGCGAGTGGAAGTATCCCTTCACTATGGTGATTTTTATTCCTTTAGGTATTCACCCAGTAGTGGGACTGTTTGATTGTGTCATAGTTCTATCTGTAGTTGCTTTTTTATTTTAATTTTTTAATTTTTATTTTGTCAATATACAATGTAGTTAGTTATTGTGTCCCATCACCAAAACCTCCCTCCCTCCTCCCTCTCCCCCCTCCCACCCAGATGTGTCCCCCCCATTTTCTCGTTTTAAAAGCTTCAAAAAAAAAAAAAAAA
>NW_007728590.1:31275-31869 GCF_000696425.1 Galeopterus variegatus
AGGGGCTCTTCCAAACTGAGGTCCCCAGAGATGGAATCTGCCTCCCGGGAAGAGGGAGGTTATCTGGGGTCGACGCCCAGGGTGTGGCGGAGAGACGCTCTCGGCGGGCTCTTCCCTGCCCCCGCGACACTGGCCGGGGGCTCCCCACACTACCAGCCCCGTCTGAGATCCACGGGGAGAGTGGGATTGTAGGCCGGTCCACAGGCCCCGGGGTGCCCCGCGTCGAGGTAATCAAATGTCACTTCTCAGTGTGGAGCTGAGCCAACCAGAATGGCTGGCCTGCTCTCACTAAACTGTCCGTCTCCGCCCCCACCCGAGAAAATGGAGGCAGCTCTGCTGTGGGCGCCTAGCTTAGTGTGGTAGGCGGGAGCCTGGCGGCGGGGAGCAGCCGGGCTTCCCCCCTGCAAGTGGGGCTGGGCTGGGGGTGACTCACAGAGCTTGCAGCGTTGGGCTGGTCCAGCGCGCCTCACTCCGTTTCTGTGCCGGTTCCGCTGGCTTTCCTGGCCTTTGTTGACTGGGCCGCTCGCCCGTTCCCGCAGCCGGGCTTGGGTGCTCTCAGGAGTCCTCCTCTGTGTTGGCCCCAAAACCTCGAAC
>NW_007728590.1:31879-52486 GCF_000696425.1 Galeopterus variegatus
TTCCCTGCCCCCCCGACGCTGGCCGGGGGCTCCCCACACTACCAGCCCCGTCTGAGATCCACAGGGAGAGTGGGATTGTAGGCCGGTCCACAGGCCCCGGGGTGCCCCACGTTGAGGTAAGTAAATGGCACGTCTCAGTGCGGAGCCAAGCCAACCGGAATGGCTGGCCTGCCCTCACTAAGCTGTCCATCTCCACCTCGACCTGAGAAAATGAAGGCAGCTCTGCTGTGGGCACCTAGCCTGGTGTGGTAGGCGGGGAGCAGCCGGGCTTCGCCCCGCAAGTGGGGCTGGGCTGGGGGTGACTCACAGAGCTTGCAGCGTTGGGCCAGTCTGGCGTGCCTCACTCCGTTTCTGCGCCGGTTCCGCTGGCTTTCCTGGCCTTTGTTGACTGGGCCGCTCGCCCGTTCCCGCAGCTGGGTTTGGGTGCTCTCAGGAGTCCTCCTCTGTGTTGGCCCCAAAACCTCGAACCTGCTGCCACTTGTTTGTCGATGCAGGATCGTTGTTGAAAGAATTATTCACCTTTTGTTGCTCTTGGAAGTGCAATTAATACTCTGGTATCACAGCGCACAGCTCTCAGGATCACGCTGTCTCCTGGCACGGCCGCTCCAGACCCGTCGCCATCTTGGACCCTATCTGTAGTTGTTTGAAAAACCTCCATGCTGTTTTCCATAATAGCTATATTTATTTACAGCCCCACCAAGAGTGTAGAAGAGTTCCCTTTTTCCTGTGTCCTGGTCAACATTTGTCATTTTCTGTCTTTTTGATAATTGCCAGTCTAATTGGGGTGAGTTGATACCTCAACGTGGTTTTGATTTGCATTTCTCTGATGATTAGTGATGTTGAGCATTTTTCATATATGTGTAGACCATTTGTATGTCTTCTATTCATAAATGCTTATTCAGCTCCTTTAATCAGATTACTTGCTTTTTTACTAGTAAGTTGTTTGAGTTCCTTGTATATTCTGGATATTATTCCCTTGTCAGATATATAGTTTGTAAATATTTTCTCCCAATCTATAGGTTGTCTTTTGCTCTGCTGATTGTTTCTTTTGCTTTGCAGAAGGTTTTTAGTTTGAAATAATCCCACTTATTTATTTTTTCTTTTGTTGCCTGTGCTTTTAATGTCTTATTCATAAAGTCTTTGCTCAGTCCTACATCCCAAAATGTTTTCTTCTAAGGGTTTTGTAGTTTCAGGACTTATATTTAAGTTTTTAATCCATTTTGAGTTGATTTTGGTATACAGCAAGGTAGGGGGTCTAGTTTCATTCTTCTACACATGGATATCAAGTTTTACCAGCACCATTTATAAAGAAGCTATCCTTTTCCCAATGTATATTCTTGGTGCCTTGTCAAAGATCAGTTTGCTATAAGCATATAGGTTGGTTTCTGGATTCTCTATTCTGTTCCACTAGTCTGTGTGTCTGTTTTTATGCCAGTACCAGGACCTTTTGGTTACTATAGCTTTGTAGTATAATTTAAAGTAAGGTAGTGTAATGCCTCTGGCTTTAATTATTTATTTTGCTCAGGATTGATTTTGTTATTTGGAAGTCTTTCACTGTTTCATATGAATGTTAGGATTATTTTTCTATTTCTGTGAAGAATGTCATTGATATTTTGATGGAATTTTGATGATATTTTGATCGTATATTGATGATATTTTGATGAATCTGTAGATTGCTTTAAGTAGTATGGACACTTTCACAACACTAATTCTTCCACTCCATGAACATGGAATGTTTTTCCATTTTTTGTGTGTTCTCTTTAATTTCTTTTATCAGTGTTTTGCTGATGAAAGCATCAGACATTTTGCATTTGAGATTATTGCACATTTATTTTACTGCACTAGAATTAAAGCAGATATCTCTGAAGAACCTTTTTTAGAGTAAATATATGTCTCTTAGTACTTCTTACACTTCTTAGAAACAATTTCAAAAATATTTTATAAAAAGATGACCCTTTTTCATCCCCATCTGTGTACTTTTTTGCAGGGATAAAACTGTTCATGAGTCTTCTTTGGGGAGGATTTGCAGATACCAATGTCTAGTGGTGCTGGTGACTTCTGCAAGAAGAGTCACAGTGTCTCCCTAGGTTCCTGGATTAAAAATGGCTCGGGATTACAAAAGGTAAAGGAAAGGGTAGCAGCTGAAGTTCCAAAAAAAATTTGTTCTGAATGTGTTGCTGTACTCTCTTTGTTATCCTTCCTCAACCTGGCAATGTTTATTTATTGAATAATTACTAGGTGCAACATAATACGACCATATATATGTGTTTATTTATATATATAAAGCAGTATATTTTAAAAAGCACATATATTTAATTCTGAAAGATAGCCAATCAAGGAGGGACATATTGCTTTTCCATTAAGAGAAGTAGCTTGACCATAGCCACACAAGGCCACAAGTAGCAAAGCTGCAATCTAACCTCAGATATCTTATTCCAAGTTTATGCTCTTTTAATTATACCACAGAGGACGAGTGTATGGACAGGGGCATCTATGGGTTGAAGGGGAGAACAACGGAAGGAAGGAAATTGCCTAGGTTCTAGGAAACAAGAGGGAGGAAAAGTACACAGGAGGCAAAGGACAGAGGGAATGTTCCTCTTTAATATATATATATATATTTGCATAAAGTGCACCATAGTTAGGACCCTAAACTCTAACTTTCTAAATTCCCTGTAAGCAAAGATTCGAGTAGTTTACTAATACCTACATTTCTTAAGTTGGTTTCATGAAGTTTGTAAAAACATTTTAGGTCATCAATGTTATGAAACTTTACCAGACTGTTTTTGAAAAACATATTTTTTAACCTAAAGCTTGGAAGTACAGATGGTTTGGGGAATTTTTTGTATCTTACTTTTATAACAAGGACATGTGTATATAGTTAAGAAAACTAATAGGATAAAAGAACTTTCATCATTCAACCTTTCCCCATCCTAGCCTTTCTGCTGAGGCAGCCTATGTTTTTTGTTTTACATCTCTAAGTAAATATGCATAGGCCACAACTTCTTAGGTTTTCATCTTTAAACTTCGTCTGTATTCTTCTGCATATGACAAGTAGAAGATATATGAGGACTGAGCTCTCCTTACTCTACCTCCCACCTTTATTTCTCCCATCTTCCTAATTTTTTGATATTTATATCACTATTGAGTTTTTTATTTTGTTACCTTTGTAAAGGTAAGCATTTTTATATAATCTCTATTTTGTGTTTTGTTAACAATATCTCTTCACTTCCCACTTTATATGATGAATATATTAACCCCCTACCCTTCCTTCCACCTGTTCTTTTCTCTTTCTACCTCCCAGCTTCTGATTGCCGCACTTACGCAAGTCTGTTAACATTTTCATTTCATTCTGTAGCTATAGTTAAGTCATTTATTCTTCACTGGTAATTCTAGTTGTTAAAAATTGAATAAAAAAAAAATCAGATTCCCATACTGGCCAGCCACTGAAATACAAACAAAAAATTGATGTTTTGTTTAAATTTTTAAATAATAGCTAATATTTATTGAGTGCTTACAATATGCCAGGCACCATTCTGATCAGCACACTTTTTACCTGCTCTGTTTCCTACCTGGGCCAGTTCACATCTCCTTAGGCAACCTAGTGGTCCCCTGCTCCTGGATAGGAGGTCACCATATTGATGCCGAACTTAGTGTGGGTACCCGATGGGCACTTCAGCCAAGAACTCCTGGGCTCAAGTGATCCTCCCGCCTCAGCCTCTCGAGCAACTGAGTCTATAGGCATGTGCCGGTGCACCTGGCCCAGGTGCCATTCTAATTGCTGCACATGCAATAATAACCCAAATTTCTTTGCATATATTTACACATATTAATGCTCAAACAACACTGTTAGGTAGATAGTATACTTTACTTATATTTTATAGGTGTGTAAACTGAGCCATTGAGAAGTTAAGGAATTTGCTCAAAGTCACATAGCTTAAAATGATATAGTCAGGTATCACTGTAATCAATGTAATCTTGTCTGGAGTGCATATCTGTTTGAAACAGCTTTTGCCAACAAGCCGCCCCAAAATTTCAGTGGCTTAAAACAGCAACTATTTCTTTACCTAATGATTCTGTGGGCTAAAAATTTGGGCTGACCTTAAGTGTACATTTGTTCAGGTGTTAGCTGTGGGCAGCTAGGCAGTCCTGCTCCTAGAAGTTAGGCAGATGTTGGTTGGGGCTAAGGGAGAGACTGGGCCATGTGTGTCGCATCACCCAGCAGGCTACTCTGACCGTGTTTACACGGCCACTGGCAGGGTTCCACGAGAGAGAGCGGTAGCAGGCCAGGCTTCTTGAGGCCTGGGCTTGGAAATGACACACTGTTACTTCCACTGCATTCTACTGGCCAAAAGAAGTCACAAAATCAGCCCAGATTCAAGGAGAAAGGAAGGAGACTTTACCTCTTGCTGCGAGTGGTTGCAAAGTTACATTATTGTGATGTGTTTCCAGAGGAAGGTGGAGGATTGTGGCCATTTTTGCATTCTCCCACAACTCCCTTGACCATTACACATATTGCTCTTCTATTACGTATATATTGTTCACATGTTTTATGATTACATTTCATTCTATACTGTTCCAATGTCATCACTCAATATGAAAAGTAAAATTGATAAAAAAAGAGACCTCTTATATGCCATCAATTGTTCAAGAATTAGATTCTAATTTATTTTTCAGTATCATACAGACCACAATAAAACTAAATTAGCAGTTTATGTAAGAGGAAGACCATGGTGCTCAGAGACATGACAACAGGTGGGGCCGAGCTCTCTTCCGCTCTGGCTCTAAGTGGCTGTCAGGAACTGCCACCTCCTCCCCATGTCGCCCATTCTAGGAGAAGCTCTGACCCTGGCTGGGAGTCAGGAGGCCCTGACACAGAACTCCATGTCTGCTGCTGGTGCCCACTGTGTGCCTGCTCTGTCTCTGGCACCATCTCTGACCAGCCCATGTGGCTTCCTGGAGGGCCATCAAAGGAAAAATACAAAGCCAGGCCCCAGCTCCGTGGGAAGGAGCTGTGGTCAAGGCAGCAGGACGTTAACATTGGACTGTCTCATTTCAGCAGAAGCCACAAATAGACCAATTGGTAGCAAGTACCCAACATCCTCCCTGCCCCACTCCAGCCCTGATGGCTGCCTCCCACTAAGCTGAGAGAGGGGCCTCCAGAGCCACTCGGAGAGGAGGTGTGACCTCCACAGACTCCAGGCAGCTGGTGCCCAACTCACTCCTGAAGGAGCCCGCACGAAAGACTGGGCACAGTCCACAGTTGGGGACAAGGTGGGCAGGCCGCATGGCTTTCAGGCAGGAGGGTTTTAGGTTCTGCCTGCAAGGAGAGCTTGGAGGAGCCTGGGACCCAAACAGGAGAAATAGTCCCTGGATGCCTGAGGGCTGAGGGGCAGTCAGAAAAAGCCACCTGGAGGAGATGCCACCAAAATGCCTGTTTCTTGGGAAGTATGGTTGGAGACTCTTTTTTCCGTTTAGGAAAGCTCCAAGAAAGAACCCTAAAGAGGGAGAGTCAGCTGTGCACCTGCACCTGCCCAGCCAAAGAGGCTCATGCCAGATCCCCATAGTGTCAGTCACGGGGGCCTTTCTCACCCCACCTCACCTTCCTCCCCCCAGCTCCAAACCAGAGGAGCCAGACAGCCTGTGGTGAGAGCGGGTGGGGCAGGGGGCAGGGGCAAGGAAATAGAGAAGCAGCCACCTGCCCAGTCCCCTCTACAAGCTTCCTGCCTTAGGTGGCCCTGAGCTGACGGAGGAGAGATGCTTGGCTTTAAGTGAAGTTCTGAGATATTTTATTTACAGTGAATTGGATATTTTCCTTATTAAACAAATGATACTGTGACAGCGGCAAAAAAAAAAAAAAAGAAGTAGACTATAATTTATTTTATATTAGTCCATTTCTTTTTTGTACATTTTTTTCTGGGATTTATGATTGCCCTCTCCCCAATTTTTGAGAAAAAAATTCATGCTTACTTTACCATACCTACACTATTTCATAGCTTTTTATTATTCTCTAATACTTATATTTCGTTCCATTTTTTTTTTCTTGAAGATGTCATGGATCCAGTTGATTCTGGTTATAAATTGCACAGGTTACTTTGTAGACTGTCCTCCTTGGAGTTCTCTTCCTGCATATTGTGGTTTGTTCCACTGTTCTTTAGATCTTACGTCTTTCTTGGTTTCCTCTCTTGCTTTACTGGGGGATGTCTTCCAGCATCTTCTGCAGAATACAAGTAAACTTTCTGAGGCATTACATGTCAGAAAATGGATTTATCTTTTTTTACATTTACCTGAAATTTGTCTGGGAGCAGAATTCCAGGATCAAAATATTTTTCTTCAGTATTTTAAAAATCTTGCACAACTGTCTTCTAGCTACTACTTCTAATGAAAAATCTATGGAAGCCTGACTTTCTTTTCCTTTGTAGAACCTGTATTTTGTTTGTTCTCTCTCTGCCTTTTCTTTGTTTTTTCGTTCTCATTTGTTAGATTTCTCTATCCCTTTGATCTGAATTTTGCAAAGCTTAAGTATGGATCTTTTGTTAATGTCTTTTGGATTCTTTAAAATTTTTAAATTTCTATCTCTCAAACTTTGGGGATTTTTTAAATTACTTCTTTAATAATAATATTTTCTTTTTTTCTCTGTACTTTCTAGAATTCTATTAGTCAAATGATTCTCTCTCTCTGTTTTTTATTTTTCTTTTTCTTTCTCTCATTCCACATTCTGGAAGATTTTCTCAGCTTTATCTTTTAAAGTTCTGATTGAATTAAAATCTTTTTTAGTTATACTTTTAATTTTTATGAGTGTTTTTCTCATTTCCTGGTTTTTCCTTTTTTCATTGCATTCTGTTCTTATTTCATAGATCACATGTCTTTTTTTTTAACATTTCTCAGTATATCTATTAGAAATTAAAGTGTGAAAAAATATATAGTTCCTCCAGTTTTTCTATTTGTTTATTTTAGTTGTTCTTTTATATAAAATAGGTATTCTTCAAATGATCACTGATTTCTGGGTATCCATTCATATTCTAGAATGAGGAAGATAGGAACGTGCTGGTCAATGGCAGACTTAGCTCTAATATGAGTGGGCAGGAAGCTCGTTCTGTATGCGTGTGTAAGGGAAGGGTACTGGGGTTGATCATTCATATACAGAAGCCTTTTTATTAAACCTGTTTTGCAGCCCCACCTCCGAGTCCCATCCACTGATCTGTCAATTTGTATTTCGCAATAACTCCAGGATTCTACTCCCTGTACCACTGAAACCCCCTTCACAAATATCCTAGTCTGCAGCTTTCCTCTTTCTATGTCACTTATTGGCATTTTAAATTTCTTTTCTATTTTAGATATTTATTGACATTTACTCCCCTGGAATAGGTTATTTTCTGTATTCTAGATTTATAGCCCTGTTACTCTTTTCGTGTCATTTTAATAGGTTGTGGAGTGGGAGGAAGGGGAAACATCCAGTCTCAGTTGGACACTTCCATCCAGAAGATTTTGTTATATCTTAACTTTACAAAAAAGAAAATTCCTGACTTTATATTCACTGCTCAGGAGGAATATTTGATCTTCTTCACCTTGTTAAAGGATCCTCTTTCATGTGGCAATGTCTATATTTGCCTTATCTCCAGGTCTTTCAGATAAAAGCTCTTGAAATTGAAGATGCCGTTTGTGGTTTAAGATCTACTGTGGCGGGAATGAAGAACTGGTTTTGGGTGTTGCAGTATTAGCCGAATGTCACTGTATTATGGAATGTTGTAGGACTGTTATATTCCCCTCTCCTAGCTGTCCTGGGATTATCTGATATATGGGACAGAAACTCTCCCCATACTTGTATATAAATATGCTTAATTAACATAGACAGATTTCCTGTCAGTGGTTGGTATATTGATCTGGCAAATCCCCCTTCTCTCATCCTGCCAAATTTTTGATCTTTTGAAAGTCTGCCAATCTAGTTCTTAATGGCTATAAACATGGGGAACCCTTCATTTGGACCTCCTCAAAATGGTGCCTGCCTTCTTGTTGCTTTACTGTAATTCTTTTGGGTTGTTCTATTTTTTGCTCTTCTCTGTTCAAAGTCCTAGGACGTTGCTCCCTCCCTCAGTGGATAGATTTGCTTGGTTTACTCTCAAACCCAGACCATATTTTACTATACTGTCTTTGAATTCTCCAGGGGCCATGGTTTCATATCCTCATCTTATAGGGACATCCTACAAATACATCCAGTTTTGCGTCTTCTCCACCAGCCAAATTATCCCCTCCTTCTCATTAAGAGTTGACATACACACTTTTCTCTGTGTCACTTTTCCCAGGGCATGGTGAGGGGTGTTTTCTTTGCTGTTCATGGTAGCCTTTTAGAAACACAGATTCAATAAATAAGAAGGCTCAGAAATCATTTGAACTTTCACTTTCAGCAAGCTTAGATCTTTTTGGTGGGGAGGGGAATGGTACTAAGTTAATAGTTTTTTTAGAAGTCTAAAGTATCTTATTCTATTAATTTTACATATGGGAACATTCATTCATTCGATGATATATATTGAGTCCTTCTATGTGATAAATATATACTGGGAGTATAATGGGGATCAAAGAACAGGTAGATTCTTTTCAGATATTAATCAAAGAATCACATAAATAAATAAGAATTTCTCATGGTCTTGGAGGGTGGGGATGAGTCTTTTAGGAAGTATATTTGACTTGTGGGGAAGATGACATGATTATATTTGCTTTCAAAAAGATTATTCAGACTGACTGTACTGGATGGGGCAGTGGGAGTGGGGGGCAGAAAGGACAGGAGTGGAGGAGTGAGAGGACCATCCCAGGTGACATGCGATGGCAGTTTGGACTGGGCTGGCAGCATTGGGAATGGAGAGAAGGGAGAGATACTAGAGTTACTAGAATCTAACATCTATGAGACCTGATGACTGGTTAAATGGTGTCAAGGTGGGAGAGAAATAAAGGTGTCAAAGACAATTTTTAAGTTCAGGGCTTGAGCAGATAGATGGACTAGGGTAGGTGACACCGAATGAGAGCCGAGTTTGCCAGGGAGGGTGAAGATCACGTGTTGAATCCCGGACATTCCAAACGTGCAGAACCGTTTCAACAACTGAGTGGAGATATCACGTACACATTTAGTGATAAATAGACGAAGCTATGGGTTCTGGTCAGGCCACTAATTCGCTAGGCAGACAAGTAACAGAGATCGAAGGAATTTTCCCAGATTGATGTACATATTGAGTGATAAAGCGTACGTATTGAGATTTGAATTCAGATACCCCACTTGCTAGCAGCAGGCTTTCTGGTACGACTCGGCACAAATCACTATTCAAAGTATTCTTTTACACACCTTTCTCTACTTTGTAGTTTATCAGTCTACACTTGTATTTACACTTTTTCTTCTCAAAACCCAAAGTACTTTTTTTTTTTTTTTTTAAATCTAGACATTATTTCTGGAGCAATTTTAGGTTCACAGAAAAATTGAGTGGGAAGTACAAGCTTTCCCAGATACCCCCCATCCCCCAACTCACAGCCTCCCACACTATCGACACCGCCGCGGCACCTTTGTTGCAATCGATGAATCTGCATCGACACATCATTATCACCTAAAGTCCCTCGTTTACATCAGGGCTTATTCTTGGAGTTGTACATTCTACGGGTTTTGAAAAATGTGTCATGACGTATACCTGCAATTGCCGTGTCACGCAGAATAGGTTCACTGCCCTAGAAATACTCTGTGCTGTGCCTGTTCATCCTTCCTCCCCTCTAGCCCTTCACCACCTTCGATCTTTTTACCATCTTCATAGTTTTGTCTTTTCCAGAAGGTCATATAGTTGTAATCACACAGTACTTAGCTTTTCCAGACTGGCTTTTATCACTTAGTAATAACTACTTAAGGTTTCTGCATGTCTTTTTGCTTCTATTCTTTTTATTTTTTCCAGCTTTATTGAGGTATAATTGACAAATAAAAATTGTATATGTGTGAGGTGTGTAACATGATGTTTTGATTACACGTATGTTGTGAAATGATTATCAGTATCCAGCTAATTAACCTGTCTGTCACCTTTTTTTCTTTTTTTGGTGAGTTCTACTCCCTTAGCAAGCTTCACATATAGGATAAAGTATTATTAACTGTCGGCACCATGCTGTACATCAGATTTCCAAAACTTATCCATTCTGTATAATTTACACTTTGTACCCCTTGACCAACTTCTCTCCATTCCCCCACTTTTCCCCACCACCCCCTGGCAAACGCCATTCTACCCTCTGCTTTTATGAGCTAGACATTGTTAGATTGGACATATGAATGAGATCGTGCAGTAGTTGTCTTTCTGCGCCTGGCTTATTTCACTCAGCACGATGTCCTCCAGACTTGTCTGTGGTGGTGCGAATGGCAGGATTTTCTCTCTCTTTTTTTTAAGGCTGCATAATATTCTATTGTGTACATATACCACATTTTCTTTACGGATTCATAGGTTGATAACACTTGTGTTGTTTCCATATTTTGCCTTTTATGAATAATGCTGCAGTAAGCATGGGAGGACAGCTATCTTTTTGAGATACTGATTCCATTTCCTTTGGATGTACAACCAGAAACAGGATTTCTGGATCATACGGTAGTTCTATTTTTAACTTTTTGAGGAGCGTCCATACTGTTTTCCATAATGGCTTTACCAATTTACATTCCCACCAACAGTACACAAGGGCTTCCTTTTCTCCACATCTTTGCCAATACTTGTCATCTTTTTAATAACAGACATTCTAACAGGTGTGAGGTGATATCTCATTGGTGTGTTTATTTGCATTTCCCTGATGATTAGTGACATCGAGCATTTTTTTCATATACCTGTTGGCCATCTGTACGTCTTCTTTTGAGAAATATCTGTTCAGGTCCTTTGCCTATTTTTCAGTTGGGTTATTATTATTATTATTATTATCTTGCCATTGAATTGTTTGTGCTGCTTATAAATTTTGGATATTAATACCTTGTCAGATATATGATTTGCGAATATTTTCTAACATTCCATAGGCTGTCTCCTTCTGAGTTATTTCATGGCTTGAGAGTATTTTTAGTGCTGAACAGTATTCCGTTGTCTGGATGTAGTACAGTTTAGTTACCCATTCACCTACTGAAAAACATCTTGGGAGAACATTTATTCTAGTTTATGTAATCATGTGTTGCCCGATTCTAGAGTTGCAATAAAGCCAATTGAGATCTTTCACTAAATGTGTTGTAATTTTGTTCTTTGACATTTCTGGTGACCACAAAGGTGCCTGAAGGAGACTTCTGATGACCCCTGAGACTTTGTGAGGAATGCAGAAGGCGTCACTAAGTCCATCTTTTGGGGGACCACTGTCTTCCTCATGCAGCCCTCAGCGTTGTGAGTCTCTCAGCTCTGAGCTCTGCTCTCTTTGCATTTGAGCTCTCTGTCTCTTTGGCTTTTTGGGGTACCATAGGTTAGTTTGCTCTGCAAAAGAGTGTTTAACCATGGGGTACCAATGAACAGTTAGTTTGTGCTATGACAGTGCTTGACCTTGGGGATCAAGTATTAGTTTGGTGCTGTGGCAGGGCACGTGACCTTTGGGTTTGCAGTGGCTGATGAGTTACTGGCAAGAAGGGCTGCAATTTACAAGGCAATTGACAGCAGTTGCAGTATGTGGCTATTACTGCAGGACCTATGAACTCCAGCTTTTGGAATTCACAGGTATGTGGGTTCCTTTTTTATATTACATGCTAGATAAGGGAGGCCTCAGGTGTCTGACTGGGTCAGACAGAAATTGGAAAATCATTGGCTTGGTAGATCAAGAAGATCTCTGAGCCAAAGCCATCTCAGCTCTAAGACCCAAGACCAGCACAGGAATGGGATCCTAATTTCTAAAGATTTGAGTACTCTTCCCTCCAGTATGCCTGCCTTTTTCATGTGTAAGAATAATGGCCCCAGAAGCCACAAATATTTACAAAAGAGAAAAAAGTTTACTAAAAATAATTGAGAATGATGATGGCTTTTTTGTGGAACATTCCAAAGATCGATCCTGTCCCTCCCATGAACATCTGTTGCGCTTTCCTGTTTTTTTGTTTCTTTGTCCTGAGAACTCAGCTTGACTTTCTATCTGTTGGGGCATGTGATTTATAAAGCCTGAGCCTGCAGACACCATCCAAAAGGTTGTGGGACCTCCAAGAATATGGCCACACAGGTTGTACCCCATTTGCAGCTAGTGTAATGCAGCTGGACCGAAATGTGGGTTGCACCCTGTTCCCAGGACGATAAACTGTTGCCACCTCTCTAGGCTTTATTTAAGTTTTTCATTTGTCTGTTTTTGGGAATGGCTCTGGGTCTTGGAGGGTCTAAAGTGCATTTTTAAATAAGAGCACCCAAATTAGGCAACCCAAAAGCTTCAAAATTTTGTATTGCCTCTTTGAAACGCTGTTTGTGGAAGACTGTAGTGGGTTGAATTATGACCCCCAAAACTCACTGAACCTTGAATTGTGTCCTCCAAGTTTTATGTATTAGAAACTTGGCCCCATTGTGATTGTTAAGAGGGTGAGAAATCCTATCATGGTCATTGAAAGGTGGAGCCTTGAAGAGGTGATTAGATTGTTGTGAATGGATTAAAAATGGTGGTCAGGGGTGTGGTTCTGAGGCCTTTAAAAGAAGAGGAAGGAGAGTCTGTCTTGCTCTCTTGCTCTCTGCTTCCACCATTTTGCAGTGTGAGACCTCTTGGTCACTGTCGCCACCATCAGATGGACTTTAGATTTCCCAGTCTTAGAAACTGTAAGCAATAAATTTTGTTTTCTTTATAAAATACCCAGTTCTTTGTATTTTGTTATAAGCAACAGAAATGGACTAATATAAAGACCAAATAAAAAAGCTTAATCTACTAATTGATGAGAAAATTAAATCTACCATCCTTTTTGATTAGTTATTATCCCAACATGAAGCCAAAAAGAAGCTAGATAAAGTATTTATAAAGGCCCTTTCAAGTCAAGCAGGCAAAAAAGATGCTTTTCTTCACCATATTTGATATAGTTTCCATCCTGAAGTAAGTAATCTAATTAGGAAATAATACAAAATACAACTTTCTCACATTTAGTTGGCTATTTTGAAACTCTTCTAAAAGAAAGTAAATTTACATCCATAAAGGAAACCTTTATTGTCTTCCTCCTAGCACCTATGCCACCAGAAATTTTGCAGTGAGGAAGACATTCATTTAAAGTTTACGTAACAAACTTTACATTTGTTTAAGTTGCTTTTTCTGTAAATTGTCTAAATTGGGCCTTTGCATAAGCCTTTCTTTGGGCAAATTTTCTATCTCCTATCTTCTGGGAGTCATCCCTTTGGAAGTGCAAATTTTTGGGTTCCCAGCTAACAATTTTTAGGGCCATGGAATAGGTCATCACAAGATAGATAATTTAAAGAGGGAGAAACTAAAAACTGGCAAGTGAAAAATCGTAATGAAAGCTATAAGATTGGCTTCTGTCTCTGTGTTGGTATAACTATGTGTTATATGTATGTGATATTTATCTACCAAAATATGTAAAAGAGCTCTAATTAATGGACTTTAAAAAGTAAGTGCTTTAATCAATATTTTATCCCCCTCAAAAATAAACCTGACTCAAATGTCTTTTAGTTCACATGACTTAGGTAAATCTTAGGTAACTAACAGTAGCTGAATATTGTTGTGTTAATGAAAACAGCTATAACTTCTGATCAGCAAAACACCCATATATTTAACTTTAGCATTCTTGCTTAGGTGGCAACTGCCTAATACGTGCATGCTGTAAAATTGGTTAAAAAGAAAATAACTTGAGATGATATTTTTGTTCAGTGTCTCATAGAACAGTTCAAGCATGGTTGTTAAAAATAAGTAAATTAGGCACAGATGTTTATAAACAAACTCTTCATAGATAAAAAAGTCTTTTTGGCAACTTCAAACTTTGAGGTGAAATTAAATAATAGCTATTCATTAAATGTCTGGGTCATTTAAAATACTAAAACATTAATTATTAATTTTAAACTTTATATACATTTACATCTTGTTTTTATATAGTATAAAAAAGCTACAGATATTTGGGTCTGTTACTAAGCATGAAAAAATTGTTTAACGAGGAATTACATGCTTCTAGAAATTATAAAATGGAGATTTATAAAATGACGGTGACAAATAGTTCAAAATAGTTTACTTCCTCAGTTTTCACAAATTTAAGGTTACTGACAGTTAAAAATTCTAACTAATATATGTAACTAAAACTACTAAAAATAAGGAAACAATTCTGCATGCAAAGTACAAGAAAAATAAGAGGTGTTATTAAAAAGGAGCATTGTTGTCTAAATTCAAAGGTTATTAAAGTTTGTTTCAAAAAGTAAATTTAGGAAGAAAATAGAAACAAGACAGAAAGGAACCTGTAAGTAGGAGAGGGACAGATAAATAAAAAGGAAGTACAGGACAAAACAGAAAGTCTAAACATGTCATGGAAACGTCTGAGAAATAATGGTTTGTAAAAGGTAAATTTATGAAAGGATTTTTATGTGTGATCAAGCTGGCAAAAATTATAAGGGAATTATTTATAGGTTTTTCTTTTTAAATTCAGCATTAATATCAAAAGTACATTGATGCAAGGCTAGAGTTTGTTCCCCTACGTTGGTACAACAGAGTTTTCTCCAAGAGCTGAACTGCTCTTAAAAAAATTGTGAGGTTTTATCTTTTAGGTGACTGGCCTAGGAAACAGATTACGTGTTTCGTCAAGACAGTTTCTTGTGCTTTGTGCCTTTGAAATCTTTTGTCACTTTGGTTTTATTTCATAATGATTCATGATCCTATTTAATTGTTTTAAACCTTTGTTATCTGACAAAATTCCCAAAATCAAAATCTAAAATTTAAGTCTTTTTGACTCAAACTAACTTTGAAATGTTGCAAGGGCCCCGGAATTCTTGAAGGATCTATAAAAAAGAGATATTAAAACTAATTTGACTTACCTGATTGGTTAAATTATATGGGAAGCATTGTCAAACAAGAAGTGATGTTTGACCTTCTTTGAGATATATAGATATGGTATTAATATGCGTTCCAAATTGTACGAGATTCCTGGAAATCTGTGTCTTGGTATAATTGCTCTAAGTCATAATTTTGGTTATTTGAAATTGTTATAAGCCACAAAAATAAATAAATTTTCTTGTCAGTTATGTAATTCTCATCAGATATTTTTGGCCATTTTAAGTCTCAATGTCCACAGTTATTTGCTTTATTTTGGTGCGTTTTCTCAAAGTTCTTTGCAAACAATTATAGTTTCAAAGTGTCATGTCTTCAAGAAAGTTCATGGAAAGAATGAAAAAACTCCGAAAGGTACAGGTCCTAATAGCTTTGAGTTCATGCCAATGGCTTGAATTTCCAAAATTCTAATGAAGAAAATGATGGGTTCATGAAACAGCTAACCAAGGTCAAACAGAGCAAATGTTAATTACATAAAAATGAGTGAACTGCTGAAGAATTATGGGTTTTTACAGTTTCTTTATTTTTAAACATTGCTGGTTCTTTTAGGATTTTTGTTTTCCAGATTTACGAAAACTTTTTTAAGCTATAGCAGTTCAGTAAAGTATACTTTTGTAAACAGAAATTAAAACATTTGTTTTTCCTCTCTGCCTGATTCCTCCAGAATTTAGAAACTATTTGTGAGTATTCTTATTTGTATGGCAATATGGTTATTTGCATAAGTTCTATAATAATCTGTTCTCTTTAACAGAACATAAATTGGAAATATTGCTTATATTACCAAGGCTTTGACTGGAATGTCATATTTGAAAATACGCATAGAATGCCCAGCTGCAAATGTTCTGAACCTTACGGTCAGTAAAAAGTTGTCACTTCCTGGCATGCCTAGGAACTTTAAGATGTCAGATACAGCAGGCAAAGTCTGTCTGCCTTGTTTTAGCTTCCTAGCATCAAGATTTTTAAAAAGTCTAGCATTCCTTGTCAAAATGTCCAACAGAACAAATTTAATAGTTATGTATGTGGTTATTCCTGCTACGGTCTTGCCACGGTTATCTTTGGTAGAAATGCGGGTGACTACAGAGAGAAAACTTATGCTTCAAAAGAAAACTATAGTGCACCTGTTCTTAGATCGTAGCCCCATTTACTGTTTTCAAGTTCTATTATCTACCTGCAGGTTGGACTGGATTCTGAATTCCTCTATTCTCTAATACCTGTCTACAACTCTCAGAGAACAAGAGCTCCTCTGTTTCTGAAGACCTGTGAGCTGAAGATGGACAACTTGATGTAAATTTCAAGGGACAATTTTCATGTGTTATGTGTGGGTCATACTGAGAGTTCACCAAGAACACCTGAAGCCATAACCAGAGGCATTCAAACTGCAAACCAGGATGAGGAGTTGCTGACTTCATACAGTGGACAGCTTTGTTCCCCAAGATCACCAGAATAAGACTCCCTAATAAAATGAGACTCTTACCGCTCTTAATTTTTTCTTAATTTTACCTTCCTCTTTCACTTGAAAGGATGATGCTATAGTTAAAATTTCAAAATAAGTAGCTTCTGTGGGTAACTTGCAAATTGTCACTTCCTGCTTCAACCTAGGCATGGGATGCTAGATTACCTGCTAAGTGAATGAGGAAGAATTTGTGTGATTGCTAACACTCCTTGCAGCACATGGATAAACACATCAGGTACTGTGGAGACCCAGTTACAAAGAATTAATAAATGGTCTACTTGGTTAAAATGGGTAGACTCCTCATCTGACTTGTTCTTTGATCTGTTCCATTTTAGTTGGTTTGGTTCATGGGGACCCTGGCTAAAGAGCATACTCCAAATCCTTAGTATTATCCTCCAGATAATAATAATAGTAAGAATAGCAACCTCCCTGGTGTGCTGTATCCTCTAAAAAGTTTTAAATGTTTTTGTGCAGTCACCCACCAAATGTCAAATGGTCTGTCAAATGGTCAAATGGGCTGGGACAACTAAAATGCAAAGAAATGCATGGTAATGAGGACACCTTAACCTATAAATTGCATGCTGAGACTGGGAACCCAGAATGACAGTAACTGAAAGTGGCACCAGTGCCCTAAGGTTTGGTCAGGGCTCACCTAGGTGAGAGCCTGACCAAAAGGGAGGAATTGTTAAATAATGATTATAGGAGGCCATTGTTTTAGACTAAGTTCCTGCACTAGGTCCCAAAAGACATGACTCAAAGTCAAAATGGAGTCACTCCTGCTAATTTCTATGTCACTTGGGCTGTGGTCTGAGCTTTCGAGAAGTCAAGAGAAAGATAACAGGCAGTTTTTCCAACAGGCCACTTTAAGTCTTCAACAGGTATGATAATGAAGTTTCCTCTGTTTTAATCCTCATGAAAAAGAGATAGCCTGAAGTATCCTGATTTTATTTTTCTATTGTTCTGTCTTCCTGTCTCCATTTTACAAGGAAAGTAACTTTGAAACTTTGAAAGTAACTTGACCAATCTATTTCTTGTTCTTTGTTCCTGCTTTCTTCAGCCTTTTTCTGTCTATAAAGCCAACCTCCTTCTCTGTTTGGCTCATCAGGACACTTATTCTAGTTTATGGAATAACATGTTGCCTGATTCTAGAATCTCAATAAAGCCCATTGAGATCTTTTAAAAAAAATAGTTACCTTGGTTGCTTTCAAGTTTTGACAATTATGAATAAAGCTGTCATAAGCCTCTGTGTGCAGGTTTTTGTTTGGACATAAGTTTTCAGTTCACGTGGCTAAATACCAATGAGCACTATTGCTGGATCTTATAGAAGTAATATGTTTGATTTTATAAGAAACTGCCAAACTGTCTTCCAAAGTAGCTGTACCTTTTACATTCCCACCAGCAATGAATGAGAGTTTCTAATGTCCCACTATTCTCCAGCATTTGGTATCGTCAGTGTTTTGGATTCTGGCCATTCTAATAGGTATATAGCAGTATCACAGTGGTTTTTTTTTTTTTTTTTTTTTTTTTTTTTTTTAAAGATTACATAAAATAATGATGACTAGCTAAATTCCTACAATGCAGTAACCACTTAAAGATGTTAGATATATTAATGGCACAATAACACTAACTTCTACTGTTTCTGTTTTTACGTCCTTGTGAATTATGTATTCATTTTTACTTATTTTTATTTTTTATTTTTTTAGTCTTTTTCGTGACCGGTAAGGGGATCACAACCCTTGGTGTAGTGTCGCCCGCACCGCGCTCAGCCAGTGAGTGCACCTGCCATTCCTATGTAAGATCCGAACCCACGGCCTCGGCGCTACCAGCACCACTGTGCTCCCAGCGCCACCCTCTCCCGAGTGAGCCACAGGGTCAGCCCAGTATCACAATGTTTTAATTTGCAATTCCCAAATGACTTGTGATATTGAGCCTCTTTTCATATGCTTTATTTGCCATCTATATATTTTCTTTAGTGACATGTCTGCTCAGGTCCTTTGCCCTGTTTTTTAATTGGTTTACTCATTTTATTATTGTTGAGATTGAATTCTTTGTGAGATGTGTCCTTTGCAAATTTTTCTCCCAGTGTGTGACTTGTCTTCTTATTCTCTTGGCATTATCTTTCACATCAAGGTTAATTTTTGATATAAAGTTTTACGTCCTGTGCTATCTGGTTCTGTACACTGAAAAATACTTTTGGATTTTGGAAATTTACGTTGAAAGGTAAAGTAGCTTTTTGTGAATTCTGAAGGGCTCCCTTGGGTAACATTTCAAACTTGATGTCTTAGTTTGCCCTTAAAGGTTCACATTATATGTGTCAGTTCCCACATCCTCAAAGGGAGTTTTATGCTCTCGACATTGGGCAGGTGTGGAGTTTCAGCCATCAAGTAAGAGCTAAATATAGTCTGGGTTCTGGGTCTCTCATTAGAGGGAATATAAAACTTACTCCCACAAAATTGAAATCTACTACAATAATATAAGAGGTGATATGGCTTGTGAAATGTGCATATGATGAGTACAAAGATCTCGTTTCTAGTGTGAGTTTTGATATGTGATGGCTGCTAACTTTCGTTAAATAAGCCTTAAAAAGCCTATTCTCTTATCTGTAAAGCTGGAATAATATTAACTATTGTGATGGTTAATTTTATGTGTCACCTTGCCTAGGCCATGGCACCCAATTTTTCATCAAACATCGGTCTAGATGTTGCTGTGAAGGTATCTTTTAGATGTGATTTACATTTAAATCAATAGACTTTGGGTAAAGCATATTACCCTCCAGGATGTGGGTGGATCTCATCCAATCACTTAAAAACCTTAAGGGAAAACACTGAGGTCCAAAGAAGAAGGAATTCTGCCTCGAGATTGCCTTCAGACTTGGGACTGCAACATTAACTGGTGTGTTAGTCAGATCCTGTTGCTTATAACAAAATAACTGGAACTGGGTAATTGATAAAAAAATGAAATTTATTGCTTACAGTTTCAGAGGCTGGGAAGTCCAAAGTCCAGGGAACAGATCTGGTGAGGGTCTTCGTTGGTGGGAGCTTTCTGGCAATGTAGGGGTCTCACCTGGAAGAAAGTGGGGGTCCAGAGAGAGACGGCTCCTTATGGACTCTCCTTTTAAAGCCCTCAGACCCATGCTTATGACCACCATTAAACCATAAACTTAATCCAGCAATCTGTCCAGCAGAGCCTCTTAAAAGACCTGGTTTCAAGATCTGACTCTTCCCTTAACATGTTGAGTAACTTCAGCCATGTCAATTAGTTGTTTGAGTGTCATGTTTTCTCATCTGTAAAAAAGAATGTTAACAATAATAATAGCTTATCAAATGATACTAAGTGACAGACATTGTTCTCAGTGCTTCATATTTATTAATCACTTAATACTCATAGCACTCCTGTAAAGAAAGTGCTTTTTACCCCAATTTTGTAAAAAAGCAAATTGAAGCATAGAAAGATGAAGTAACTTGTCCAAGGTCATACACCTAATGAGAGTTAGAGCTGAGATGGGAACCTATGCAATATGAGTTCATTGTACATAGTGCCTCTTGGATCCCTTTATCTCTGTATATAAGGTGATGGCTTCCCAAACATTGTGTGCCATATACACTGAATGCTGGTCTCCAGGCTTTCACCCTTGACTGTGTGAAACCTGCCTCCCCAGACTCTTTGTCTTTTAGCTTTGCCTTAAGTCCTTTCTCATAAGCTCTTTCTCTCATATCATTTTCCAGATATGAACCTTTGGATATATACAGATAAGCTCATAACATTACTCTCAATGTATATGTTAAATTTCTCAACTTGCAAAATTCCGAATGGACCAAATACAACATGTCTATGGGTTGAATGTGACCCATAGGCTGTCAGTGTGCAAACTGATAAAATGAAATGGACTCAGTTTGATTTCATGTGATATTAAACCAAAAATGTTGAGAAAGTGATGCAATTATAAAAAAGAGCTACACTACTACTACTATCACTTCATAGAATGAGGCTACTTAGACAGGAACTATCCAGGGAACATATTATCTGAAATATTGACTCAGAAAACCTATGCAAAAACTGAATGTTAGGGGGCCAGCCCGGTGGCGCACTGGATAGTGCGCCACTTGGGAAGCGTGGCGGCGCTCCCGCCCGAGGATTCGGATCCCACATACAGACCGGTTCCCGCTCACTGGCTGAGCGAGGCG
>NW_007728590.1:52909-105372 GCF_000696425.1 Galeopterus variegatus
AAAAAAAAAAAAAAAAAAAAAAAAAAAAAAAAAAAAAAAAAAAACTGAATGTTAGGCACCTGAGAAAGTGCAAGGGGTTAATGGTGGAAGGAAGGAAAAGCAGATCATGTTACTCCCCAACTCAAAATACTCAAGTGACTTCCAAATAAAGTTAGAATAAAATTCAACTCCCAACCACAGTCTACAAGACCTCACACAGTCTCCCCTCATAACCCCCTTACCCCTAATCTCTGCCCTCAGCTCTCTGGTCTACCCCTAAGCCTTAGATATCTCTTTCCCCAAATTTTCATCTCAAAGACACTTCCTTGAAGAGGACTTCCCTAACTAGCTGGTATAATTAGCACTACCAACCCAGTTTATTATTTTTTTTTAGGATTTATATATACTAGCTGTAAAATATCCTTATTTATGGTCATAAATATCTTTATTTTTGTTCATTTCCTGTCTTCTCCTGCTAAACGATATACAAACAGCAGGGACCCTGGCTGGTCTATCTCCAACAGTGCCTGGCATCTAGAAAGCACTTAATAAATGTTTTTGAGTGAATGTTGAATAAATAAAGAACTCTGAAATATGTACATGCATAATCATGGAGACACAGCTTCTAATATGTAGAAAGCCACTGCAGAAAAATACTTTTCATCCCTCTGAGGGTAATTTATTTCCCCTCATTGTCCAAAGGAAAGAGGGTTAATGCAGCCAAGTTTCCGTGGAATGTTTGGATAATTAGCTAAAGAGATGATACATTGAGAGACGGGTCTAACAGATACTCTGACTAAACTCAGTTGAGAGCCTCTGGATGCATTATTGATTATGCATGCATTCAGCCTCTTGCTGTTTGCACATCAGCACTCGCACCAATGAATAAACTGTGCGGATCTATCTAAAACCATTTGAACATAAGTAATTTATTCCAGCAATTAAAAACAAATATGGTCTGAAGTTACTGCAAAAAAACGATATTTATTTAATATGGTCCTTAAGGAGTTCTATTAAACTTTGTGCTCTTGAAGTGACCCCTAGATTTAACACATTAGATAATATCAGGCCATATTTTATTAGGAATTGATGTTTCTCTTGCTTGTCAAAGCACAGCAGATAATTTAAAATTTGATAAAAATATATTGGGTAAAGAAACAGTGAGCTGATAGCAGCTTTTTAAAAAAAAATTTACTTTATCAATATAGAATGTAGTTGATTTTCCTGTGCCTTTACCAATTCCTCCTCCCGCCCCCCTTCTCCCTCCTTCATCAACATTATCTCTGTTCACTTGTCTTAACCAGTTCAAGGAACTGTTGTGATTGTTGTGTCTTCTTCCCCTGCTGCCCCATCTATTTGTTTGTTTGTTTATTTATTTATTTTTAGTTCCCACAAATAAGTGATACTTGTGGTATTTCTATATCTATGCCTGACTTATTTCACTTAATATAATTTTCTCTAAGTCCATCCATGTTGCTGCAAACGGTAGTTTTTCCTTTTTCTTTTTTTTTTAATAGTAGAGTAGTATTCCATTGTGTAGATATACCACATTTTCCATATCCACTCATCTGATGATGGGCATTTGGGCTGGTTTCAACTCTTGGCTATTGTAAACAGAGCTGCAATAAACATGGGAGTGTAAGTATCCCTACGACATGATGATTTCCATTCCTCTGGGTATATTCCCAGCAGTGGGATAGCTGGGTCATATGGTAGATCTATCTGTAATTGTTTGAGGAACCTCCATAATATTTTTGATAAAGGCTGCACCATTTTGCAGTCCCCCCAACAGTGTAGGAGGGTTCCTTTTTCTCTGCAACCTCACCAGCATTTATCATTCTCAGTCTTTTGTCTATTAGCTATCAAAACTGGCATGAGGTGGTATCACAAAGTAGTTTTGATTTGCATTTCCCGAATGGTGAGTGATGTTGAGCATTTTTTCATGTGTCTGTTGGCTATTCATGTGTCTTCCTTTGAGAAATGCCTATTCAGCTTCTTTGCTCATTTTTTAGTTGGGTTTCTGGGCTTTTTAACCATTAAGTTGTTTGAGTTCCTTGTATATTCTGGATATTAATCCTTTGTCATATGTATATTTTGCAAATATTTTCTCCCACTCTCTTGGTTGCCTTTTGACTCTGATGATAGTTTCTTTTGCTGTGCAGGAGCTTTTTAGTTTCATATAATCCCATTTGTTTATTTTTCCTTTCATTGCCTGTGCTTTTGGTGTCATATTCATGAAGTCTGTACCCAATCCTACTTCCTGGAGTGATTCCCCTATGTTTTCTTTAAGGAGTTTTATTGTTTCAGGACATATATGTAATTCTTTAATCCATTTTGAATTGATTTTGGTATATGGTGAGAAGTACAGATCTAGTTTCTTTCTCCTAGATGTGAATGTCCAGTTCTCCTAACAACATTTGCTGAAGAGGCAATCTCTTCCCCAGTGTGTAGACTTGGTGCCTTTGTCAAAGATCAGATGGCTGTAGTGTATGGGTTGATTTCCAGATTCTCTATTCGGTTCCACTGGTCTGTGTGTTTGTTTTTATGCCAGTACCATGCTGCTTTGGTTACTATAGCTTTGTAGTATAATTTGAAGTCAGGTAGTGTTATGCCTCCACCTTTATTTTTTTGCTCAGAATTGCTTTGGCTATTTGTGGTCTTTTTTTATTCCATTTGTATATTAGGATTGTTTTTTCCATTTCTGAGAAAAAATGTCATTGGAACTTTGATGGGGGTTACATTGAATCTTTAGATCACTTTTGGTAGCATGGACATTTTCACAACATTAATTTTTCCAATCCAAGTGCATGGGATATCTTTCCATCTTCTTGTGTCCACTTTAATTTCTCTCAACAGTGGTTTGTAGTTCTCATCATACAGATTTTTCACATCCTTGGTTAACTTTATTCCTAGGTATTTTATTTTCTTGGTCACTATTATAAATGATTTCTTGATTTTTTTTTCTGCTACTTCATTGTTGGAGTATGGAAATGCTACTGATTTTTGTGGGTTGATTTTGTATCTTGCAACTTTGCTGAAATCATTTGTCAACTCAGATTCTTTTTGTAGAGTCTTTAGGCTGTTCTATATATAGGATCATATCATCTGCAAACAGGGACAGTTTGACTTCATCTTTTCTAATCTGGATGCCCTTTATTTCCTTCTCTTCCATGATTGCTCTGGCTAGTAATTCCAACATGATGTTGAATAGGAGTGGTGAGAGTGGGCATCCTTGTTTTGTGCCTGTTCTTAAGGGAAAAGCTTTCAACTTTCCCCCACACAGTATGATATTGGCAGTGGGTTTGTCATATATGGTTTTAATTGTGTTGAGATACTTTCCTTCTATATCCAATTTATAGACTCATGAACGAATGTTGAATTTTGTCAAATGCTTTTTCAGCACCTGTAGAGATAAAAAAATGGTTTTTGTGTTTGATTTTATTGATGTGGTGTATCAGATTTATTGATTTGTGTATGTTGAACCAACATTGCATCCATGGGATGAATCCCAATTGATCATGGTGTATAATTTTATGTATGCGTTGCTATATTCTATTAGCTAGTATTTTATTGAGGATTTTTGCATCTATATTCATCAAGGTTATTGGCCTGTAGGTTTTTTCTTGTTGTTGTATCTTTGTCTGGTTTTGGTATCTGCGTGATGTTTACCTCATAGAACGAGTTTGGGAGAGTGGCCTGTGTTTCAATTTTTTGGAATAGTTTGTAGAGAATTGGTATTAATTCTTCCTTAAAGGTTTGGCAGAATTCTGCAGTGAAGCCATCCAGTCCTGGGCTTTTCTTTGTTGTGAGACTGCTGCTAACAGCTTCAATCTCTTTGATTGATATTGGTCTGTTCATGTTTTCTATGTATTCTTGGCTCAGTCTTGGTAGTTTGTGTGTGTCCATAAATTTATCCATTTCCTCCAGATTTTCAAATTTGTGGGGATATAGTTGTTTATAGTAGTACCTAATGATTCCTCATATTTCTGACACATCAGTTGTAATATCACCTTTTTGATTACCAGTTTTTGTTGTGTCTTCTCTCCCCCTTTTTTTAGTTAGCCTGTGAATGGTTTGTCAATTTTATTTATCTTTTCAAAAAACCAACTTTTGTTTCATTGATCTTTTGTATTATTTTTTGGTTTTCTATTTCATTTTCTTCTGCTCTGATCTTAACTATTTCTTTCTGTCTACTAACTTGGGTTTGGATTGTTCTTGTTTTACTAATTCTTTCAGGTGAGGTGTTAGGTTGTTTACTTGCCATCTTTCCATTCTTCTGAAGAAAGCATTTAATGTGATAAATTTCCCCCTTAGTACTGCTTTTGCAGTTTCCCACAGGTTTTGGTATGATGTGTCATTATTTTCACTAGTTTCAATAATTTATTTGACTTACTGTTTAATTTCTTCTTGGACCCATATGTCATTAAGTAGAATGTTGTTTAATTTCCATGTTTGTATATTTTCCAGAGTTTTAAATGTTAGTGATTTCTAATTTTAATCCATTGTGGTCTGAACAAAAACATCGAATATTGCAATTCTTTTGAATTTATTGAGACTTGCTTTGTGACCTAACATGTGGTCTATCCTGGAGAATGTTCCATGTGCTGATGAGAAGAATGAATAGTCTGAGGCTGTTGGATGAAATGTTCTGTAGATATCTGCTAAGTCCAATTGGTCTAAAGTGTTGTTTAGATCTTTTATTGATTCTTTGCCTAGGTGATATGTCCAATGTTGAGAGTGGGGTATTCAGGTTCCCTACTATAATGGTATAAGTGTATATGTCTTTCTTTAGATCTAATGGCATTTTCTTTTTAAATCAGGCTGCTCCAATTCGGGTGCATATATATTTATGATTGTTATGTCTTGTTGGATGGATCCTTTTATCATTATATGGTGGCCTTCTTTATCTCTTTTCATGGTTTTGGTTTAAAGTCTATCTTCTCTGATATAAGAATAACTACTCCAGCTTGTTTTTAATTTCTGTTTTCTTGGTATGTCTTTTTCCATCCTTTCACTCTTATTCTGTGTGTGTCATTATGTGTGAGATGAGTCTCTTGAAGGCAGCATGTTGTTGCATCCATCTTTTTAATCCAGTCAGCCAGTCTGTGTCTTTTGGGTGGGAAATTTAATACTTTTACATTTAGAGTTATTATTGAAAGGTTTTGATTTACTCCTGGCATTTCATTGATTTTTGTTTGGATATTTTCAATATCTTTTGTTCCTTTCTTTCTGATTTACCATTCGTCTTCTATGTTTGTTGATTTCTTGGAATAGTGGATAAACTTTTTTTTCCCTCTTTATTGTTAAGATTTTGTTTAACTTGTGGGTTTTGTTCTTTCTTGAGAATTCATGGTAGTGATGGCTGTTTTTCAGGTACCAGACCCAGTACTCTCTTGAAAATTTCTTGTGAGGCAGGTTGTGTGGTAGTGAATGCCTGCAGTTTTTGTTTGTCTGAGAAATATACTATTTGTCTTTTATTTCAAAAGGATAGCCTTGCTGGGTAAAGTACTCTTGGCTGGAAATTTTTGTATTTTATTATTTTGAATATATCATCCCATTCTCTTCTGGTTCTTATGGTTTATGATGAAAAGTCTGATGTTTGTCTGATGGGGACTCCCTTGTAGGTGACTTGATGCTTCTCTCTTGCAGCTTTTAAGTTTCTCTCTTTGTCTTTGAGTTTTGAGAATTTGACTACAATAAGTCTTCAAGAGTACCTTTTTGTGGTGAATACGCTGGGGGATCTTTGAGCCTCCTGAATCTGAAGATCTGTGTCTTTCCCTATACCTAGGAAGTTTTCTGCTATTTCTTCATTGAATATGTTTTCAATGCCATTTCCTTTTTCCTCCTCTTCTGGATACCCATGATTTGGATTTTGAGCACTTAAGGTTGTCTGTTATCTCTCTTAGATTTTCTCCAATTTTTAAATTTTTTTTTTTTTTTGGTCCACCTGTGTTATTTTGAACAGGCTGTCTTCAAGGTCAGAAATTCTCACTTCTGCTTGTGCTAGCCTGCTGGTTAAACTCTGGTTTTTATTTCCTTGAATGAATCCTTCAGCTCCACAAGCTCTGCTACATTCTTTTTCATGGCACTGATTTCTTTGTACATTTCTTCTTTCAGGTCCTATATACTTTTCTCTTATTTCATTGTGTTGTCTAACTGAGTTTTCTTGTATCTCATTTAGTTTCCTTAAAATTGTTGCTCAAAATTCCTTGTCAGTCATTTCAAGGACTTCCTGTTCTATAGGATCTAGATCTTAAGAGTTATCGTATTCCTTTAGTGGTGTCCTACTTTCTTTGTTTTTCATATTTCTGGTATCTCTCTGTTGGTGTTCAGTCATTGTGACAGAGGGTTTCACGGTCCACTTGTTCCATCCTGGTGTCTGGCCTGGATCCCTCAGAGGCTGCCTATTTGGCAGTGTTGCCTCGGGGGGCAGGGATTTGCTGGGCTGGGTCCTGCAGCACAGCAGCTGCTCTGCCAGCTCAGTGCTGTTGTCTCAGGGACTGGGGATGAGTGGGTCTAATAGCAGATTTTGATCTGGGAAGAATGCCAATCTTGATGACCTCAAATATGCATAGTTTATTAAGGAAAATTCTTATCATTCTGTGTTTTCTTTATTAAGAACTTTCCCACCCAATCTGAAGAGAAATCTGAACAAAGGGGTAAGATATTAAAATACCTTCTCTACTCTTAAAGTCCAAATAGAACTGCTATCTTACTACATCAAGTCATTGTCTTGGTCATTTGATGATGCAGAACATCCCTTGAAAGTAAATGTTCTCTGACATAACTCTACAGAGTGTTCATCCTAGAGCTTTTTCTTCCTTTAGAGTATATTTCTTAAAAATACAACTTACAAGAAAACATTGTGTGACCTAGGGTTTTCCCTTACAAATGAATGGAGCCCTACTACCTCCAGTCTGTAGAACCTGCTGCATGGAAGGTTAACTTTTTACTTCTTATTGGCCAAATCTAGTAACATATATTTCATCCCCAAGCTTGTGCTCATAACCAACTCCCTCTCTTCTTTAAGCTTCTGATGTCTGGCACATTCCAACTCTTCACTGACCCCCCATAGCTCATTTTTGGCTGTTAGATCTGCTTTTAACCCTTGTGACAAATTTTAGAAGTGGGATGTGACAAACAGATGTCAAAAAGAATAAGGAAATGATCATTTCATCTCACAGGAAAGCCTCTGTATCTATTTGAATTTTACATCATTTATATTTGGGTGTGCTGCCCTGAAGTTTATATAACAACAGTTACATTCATTAGTTGGTTTTATCCTACTGTGATAGCAACAAGACAGCTGTATTTGCCTGGATTCTCCAAAGAACCAGAACCAATAGGATAGGATAGAGCACATCCTATATAGTCATGCATAATTTAATGACAGGGATATGTTCTAAGAAATGCATCATTAGGCAATCTTGTCATTGTGCAAACATCACAGAGTGTACTTACTCAAATCTATTTCACACATAGGTTATATGGTATAGCCTATTTCTCCTGGGCTGCAAACCTGTACAGTGTGTTGCTGTACTAAATACTGTAAGCAATTGTAACACAATGGTATTTGTGTATCTAAACATGTCTAAACATAGAAAAGGTATAGTAAAAATAGAGTGTGATATAAAAAATGGCATGCCTGTGTAGGGCACTGAAGCATAAATGGAGCCTGCAGGAGTGGAAGTTGCTCTGGGTGAGTCAGCGATGAGAGGTGAGTGAATGTGCATGCAATGCCTCCCGTGAGATGAGATGGTTTCCTTCACTAAGGCGATGGCGGTGGGGACAGAGTTGAGAGGTATTTAGAAGCTTGAATCAAACAGACATGAAAGTTGGATGTGGAGAGTGAGAATGAAAGTCTTAAGGACAACTGTAGGAAACTGAACTAGTGAATTAAAATGATTACTAACCCAGGTATAGGAATCTGGGACAATAACAGGAAGTGGTAGAAATGCTGATATTGATTTTAAACATTCTGAACATGACTGAACTGTGTTTATTTAGGTGCCACTTCGAAATACAAATCTCAAGAGAGTTTGAAAAGAAGTTATATGTTTTCTTTCTAGAAACTTCTATAACACACTCAGTCTATACTCTATGTGAACTTGATGACAAACCCTTTGCATGAATATCTTATGTCTTCAGCTAGAAATAAAATTTTCAAAGGCTTCCAAATATTTTGTATTCCCAGTACTAAGCTTTTAAAAGGCAGGAACAATGGGTTCCACCTCTTTTATTTTCTTACAGTGCGTAATACAGGGCTAGGCACAAATTAGAAATTAAACACCTAAAGGCTTTTTTTAAAGTCTGAAGATAGAATCAGAGAATGAAGGCAATAAAGAATATTTTAGAAAATTGAGCAATTAAAGTAATTCAGAAGACTTAGAATCTTCACAAGGGATTTTCTTTCTTTTTTTATTTTAGTAAGAAGCGGGGAGAAAAGTGTAGTCCTGAGTTATAAAGAAAGATGAAGGATATGGGCAATGATGGTTGTTTTTATTTTTGGTACTAACACTAATTGAAAGAAAAATGGTTGCTAGAGGGGAATTTTAAAAATTTAAAATGCTTGTAATAGTACACACTTTAAGAGAATCTAAATGAAAACATATAGGGTTATTACGGTGGTTGGATTTGGTAATTTCAGTAAAAAACCTTAGTCTCTGAACATATAGACACTGAACCAACAAAAGTGTTATTATAATTAAAATAAAACAAAAATCACCAACTTAAACACCTTAGAAATAATGTTTTTTAGAGTTTTACACCCCATGGAGAGAGGATACCGACTCGATTGACTGAAGGGTAAATTCTTACTATATAGATATAGATGCAAACTCAATGGAAAGGACTAGGTTTTTTGCTGCAGCGATGATGATGACTTGTCACGTCAATTCTTAACTTTGTTTTATCTTCAGGTTTTATACTGTTTTCTCTTTATCTCATGTCATGTATCATCACTGCATCTATGGTTATTATTTAAAAATCACTTTCCTTACTTCATAACAGATACTGGTTTTCTTTAGAAACTGTGAAACTAAGTTCTCATGAGCTTTAGAGAACAGAGTCTCTAGGCAGTCCATATCTGATCCACACCATCACTTTAACTTTGTTTAGACACCACTAATATTCAGACAGAAATAGCATTAGAGAACCTGCCAGATGAATGAGATGGTTTCATATCCCTTCTAAATAAAGATCTTGCTAAGGGTGGCACTTGGGGAAAGGCTAGTGAAATTAAAGTCAGTGACCCTTTCACCTTTCTTTGCTCTGTCAAGCCTAAGAGGAGGGACTGGGAAGCCTCGACAAGGGGAGCAGGGACTTTAATACAGGGTCTGGAGGGCTCAGGCCCTGTTTCCTAATTATAGATGTTCTTTCATACATCAGAGGTCCAAATCCAAATACATTGCAATTTACTGGAGTGTACAGCCCACTTAAGCAAAGAACCATTTGATTCAAAGAAATTTGAAAGGCTTAGCTACCTGCAGTATCCCTGGAGAGTCTAATATTCTGAGCATGGACTTGCTTCTTGCCATTTTTTTTCCCTACTTTGATTTTCTTTGGTGTGTATGCAAATGTGTTTACATATGTCTGCCTGTGTACCCACAGTTTGCTTTTAATCACAGAAAAGAGGTTCCTGATAACCAGCACTCTTCACTTCTAGTTACCATCACATACTTATATATTACTTTTATAGTTTCCATCCTGCCATTCAATAAATAAAAAATGTGATCATTGGGCAACTGGAGTTAATCACTAATTTTAGGAGGATATTGCTTAAATGGTTTCTCAGTTATGTTCCAGTTGGTTCTTTGTGTTAATAAATCGAAAGCTTCTACTGCTAACAGTAGAGTTCACGTTGTAAAGTTGAGTTGAAGTTTGAGGATTCTTACTGTCATTGAACATTTAACAGCACTTAGTTTTCCTGATTCATATTTTTAACATAAGTGCTCCATGTTTCATCTGTCACAGACACATTCCTACTTGGACTTCAGGGCCAAAGAAATTCCACCTATTAAATTTTGTCCCATACTGTTCAATTGCTCGCTCACTTAGTAGATTATTCACTTAATGAATATGGTCCTAGTCTCTTTCATGCTTGGCACCTAGGGGAAAGAAGGGTTCAAATGTTTCTACACTATTGATGACGATTTTTTTTTTTTGTCATGTGAATGCCACACAAGCAGCTCTGCAGCCAAACTTTCTTGATGGCCCAAGTATAAGGCCTTCTAATCAGAAGTATGTGATGTTATAATGAAAACATTATCAAACCAGCTGTACTGTGTGTATAGATTTTCTGTTTTTATTCATGTGTGTGCATCTATTACAAACACAGCACAAATAGAATATAAAAATAAGTTAACACTCACAGCCAAACCTGTTAAATTCAGTTCAACAAATTGTATGAAACCCTCCATCTGTTTGCTACATTATCCTCACAATGATAATGGGCAAGGCAGATTTGCTAGCTGAGTTTTATAGAGAAAATGGTTTGTTCAAAAAACATATAATAAGCTCCCTTAAATGAAACCAAACCAAACAGCATTATTTTCTTCTCTGTGGCTTTGAGTGTTTATGCTGTGATATTACGTTTACACAGATGTTATTACTGATCTGTTGTGCCAAAGGATGACTTGGAAGCTAATTTGTCAATAATTATTGCTCTGGCCAGTGTGAATGTTTCAAAAGAGCAAACAAGTATGAGAAACAGATATTTTGATTTCTTTAGATGGGTCCTGAATAGCTGTTTTCTGCCTTTAATATCCATTCTCAATGGCTTGCTCTTGGGGTTGCAAATACATCTATATTTTCAAAAACATAGAAAGGCTGCAAAGGTTTTCACCATGTAATAATTTGTGAATGGAATAATATTCGCATCACAGGGTTATAGAGGCTTGCACTAGACAAAGAAGTGCCTAGCATACATGCTGACTTCTTAACTGAAGGGGCACTTTCTCACCATCCAGCACCCTTTTTCATTAATGGTAATCATGAATTGTTAGAAATTTAAATTGTTGGAAATGGTCAGAAATTTCATGACATGTCTTTCTAGAAAGTCAAAATTCTCCTCACTATAGTTTTGTGAACAGCTAACATAAGTTTTCAGATATCTCCCTCATGATAATTTAAAAAATTTTTTTCATTTTAAATGGACAGTAATTTAGCTTTTATTATGTGTGAAGCATCTGTGTATTGTGTATATTGCTATATCCAAAGATAAAGCACCCTTCCAGTCTACACACGTTCAAATACTCACTCAAAACTCTAGTGACCTTTTATTCCATTAAACACTGATTTCTCTTTCAATTTTTGCATATTTTGGTTATGTGCCTGGAAAAACCTTAAAACCTGTCAAGAAGGCATAGCTATCTGAGTATATCATATACCTAACATTATTTATTATTTTCATCATTCTTTTATTTATTATTATTTTTAAATAAGCAGGGTTGGAAGCATCCTATAGAAATAAAAACTGTGGCACAGAACAAGTTTCACTGCACACTTTCTTCATGTGTAAACCCCATTCCTCAAGTCCCCAAGTCCTCCGCATATCAGGGGCTGCATTATCTCTTTACCTCCAGGTTCTGGTCTTTGATAAAATGGTCTATAGTGCAGTAAATCCAATCTCAAATGTAACTCTACCTCCATGTAAGAAAGCCTTTTACATGATAAAATAGAAGAGTTTAACATATGTCTTTTTCAACTCATCTATTCCTATAAAGCAGGATTTCCAAACAGATGTCTTTGGTACCTGGTAAATATAGATAGGTGAGGTAGGCTAGGTATAAAAAAGGGATGCTGTCCTCATTCCTTCTTGATATGAGTAAGTGGGCCTCGTAGTGTATCTATTATTATACTACCTTGGATAGAAAAAGGTATAAGAAATATTCAACCTATGTGTGATGACATTTGTCATCTGACACATGCAGAAAATAGGGAGAGATGGGGATTGTGATGAACAGAAAGCACATACTTCTGCAGAGAGCTTGGTGACTCAGTTTCAGCTGATTGCACCACTCATGATTACCCCATGAGAGCACGGGCCAGGTGTACCCAACTCTTCCCACTGTGTGGAGAGACAATAGAAATCCACGTTTCTCTGTGGTAACTCTGTTTTTAAATTCCAAAATTTAAGAAACACTGTGAAGGTCAATGTAGTGGATTGAATTATGTCCGCCAAAACTCACTGAAGCTTGAATTCTGTCCCCCAAGTTGTATGTATTAGAATGGATTAAAAATGGTGGTCAGGGGCATGGTTCTGAGGGCTTAAAAGAAGAAGGGTCTGTCTCTGCTCTCTCTGCTTCCACCATCTTGCAATGTGAGACCCCTGGGTCACTGTGGCCACCACCAGATGGACTTTGGACTTCCCAGCCACAGAAACTATAAGCGATATATTTCATTTTTCTTTATAAATCACCCAGTTTCAGGTATTTTGTTATAAGCAACAGAAACGGACTAATATGTCAGTATTATATACTCCAAATGAAACTTGTCTGCAGGCCAGATCTGACCTTTAGGCTGCCATGTTGCAACCACTCTTGAAAAGGATTTGGGCTTCGCCTTGGCAAAACCAAAAGGCCACAGGTTAAAGAAAGAGTTTTTGTTTTTGTTTTGTCAAGCTATGCCCATCTATAGCGTTTTCACTGTCATGTGGAACAACAGGAGCAACAAACCGTGGCATTATTCTAGCATCGGGTCCCTGCTACACAGGCAAAATGAAGATTTGGGGAGGAATGGTGATTTGCTTGAAAATGTTTAATATGGTTACAGGAATTAGTGTGGAATAGCAGGAGGAACATGGAAAGCTTGCAACAAAACATACCTAGGCCTAACCCAGGTCTGACATTCACATTTGGTGTGAAAGACAAACTATATGACTCACCTTTCTCATCTGTAAAATGGGAATAATAAAGCTTACCTTACAAGTAAGAGTAAGAGCAGATAATTCACACAAATGGCTAGTCCATAGTAAGCGTTAAAAAATATTAGTTCCTTCCTTTCCACCCCTACTTGCTTGGTTGTTTATTAATTTCTGCCTTTACCTTAGTTTCAATGCCAGAACTCTTAAGTTAGTTTTGTTTCTTTGTAAGTTTTACAAAGATTTAGAAGTAGGGTGGCTACCTCAACAAGTTCCAGTGAATTATTAGTTTTATCAAATGGCAGACTGTCTGGTCTCTTGCTGAGGATCAGTTATGGCACTGCCCCAGCCCATTTCGTTGTATTCCTAGTACTATCTAGGTATAGTGTACCTAGTACTATCTATCTAGGTATAGTGTACCTGGCACTATCTAGGTATAGCGTACCTAGTACTATCTATCTAGGTATAGCGTACCTAGTACTATCTATCTAGGTATAGTGTACCTAGCACTATCTAGGTATGGCGTACCTAGTACTATCTATCTAGGTATAGCATACCTAGTACTATCTATCTAGGTATAGCGTACCTAGTACTATCTATCTAGGTATAGCGTACCTAGTACTATCTATCTAGGTATAGCGTACCTAGTACTATCTATCTAGGTATAGCGTACCTAGTACTATCTATCTAGGTATAGCGTACCTAGTACTATCTATCTAGGTATAGCGTACCTAGTACTATCTATCTAGGTATAGCGTACCTAGTACTATCTATCTAGGTATAGCGTACCTAGTACTATCTATCTAGGTATAGCGTACCTAGTACTATCTATCTAGGTATAGCGTACCTAGTACTATCTATCTAGGTATAGCGTACCTAGTACTATCTATCTAGGTATAGCGTACCTAGTACTATCTATCTAGGTATAGCGTACCTAGTACTATCTATCTAGGTATAGCGTACCTAGTACTATCTATCTAGGTATAGCGTACCTAGTACTATCTATCTAGGTATAGCGTACCTAGTACTATCTATCTAGGTATAGCGTACCTAGTACTATCTATCTAGGTATAGCGTACCTAGTACTATCTATCTAGGTATAGCGTACCTAGTACTATCTATCTAGGTATAGCGTACCTAGTACTATCTATCTAGGTATAGCGTACCTAGTACTATCTATCTAGGTATAGCGTACCTAGTACTATCTATCTAGGTATAGCGTACCTAGTACTATCTATCTAGGTATAGCGTACCTAGTACTATCTATCTAGGTATAGCGTACCTAGTACTATCTATCTAGGTATAGCGTACCTAGTACTATCTATCTAGGTATAGCGTACCTAGTACTATCTATCTAGGTATAGCGTACCTAGTACTATCTATCTAGGTATAGCGTACCTAGTACTATCTATCTAGGTATAGCGTACCTAGTACTATCTATCTAGGTATAGCGTACCTAGTACTATCTATCTAGGTATAGCGTACCTAGTACTATCTATCTAGGTATAGCGTACCTAGTACTATCTATCTAGGTATAGCGTACCTAGTACTATCTATCTAGGTATAGCGTACCTAGTACTATCTATCTAGGTATAGCGTACCTAGTACTATCTATCTAGGTATAGCGTACCTAGTACTATCTATCTAGGTATAGCGTACCTAGTACTATCTATCTAGGTATAGTGTACCATCTAGCTGTGCTCACTTGATGTCTAATGGCTGGTCCTGCTGTTATAACCTTAGCAACCTTATTCTGCTTGTTAATATTATCCACAACAACCAAGTAGTTCCTCCACCAATTATAGACTTAATTGTTTTGCTAGTTGTATGCATTTCAGCATACGTTGTCTTTGATATCACTCAGTGGAATTTGGGACAGAAAAGCTGCCATATTGTTTTTCTCTTTGTCATCATTGGTTTGCACAAGCCAGTGCAAGAGAGTCTGCAGAAAACGCAGGTTGGATATCAGGAATGCTGCGCTCTATAGTAGAAGCTCTACCATTAGCTGTGTACCATTAGGCAGGTCACAGGACTCTTGGATGCTTGGTTATCTCTCTTGTAAATCGAAGTTAATAGTGTTTACCCTGCTATCTCTCTAGGATGTCGTGAGATAATAGATATAAGGAATTTTCCCATAGAAATGTAATGTGATTGAAAAATAAAAGTCAGAGTTTTAAGGAATAAATCCGGGTTTCTCAAATTTTGTTGTACATTAGAATCACCCAGTGTAGGGGAAGTGAAGGAAAATGGTCAGGGCCCCTCAGGTGTTCAGAATCTCGCTGAGCATTTGATGTAAATATGCAAGTGTGCCCAGGTGTTTCTTTGTTATTGTCTAATGTAATTGTGCATGTCCACCCAGGTGTCCTGGTTATGAACTTAAGTATAAAGGACGAATGGCTCTGATCCATGGTGTCCCCCCACTCTCGGGATGCCCCTGGGGCGGGGGCACGGGGAGGCTGCTACTGCTGCTGGAAGCTGTTGCTGCCCGGGCCCCCAGGACCCTCCAGGAGGCCACCACCGCTGCTGCTGGAGGCTGCTGTAAGCTGCTGTTGCTGCTAATGCTGCTGCTGAGGACTGAGCTCATGTCATCTGCCAACAGCTCCTAAGATCTTCCCCAATTACCTAGCATGGACCCACGTGTGAGGGGTCTGGTGACCCAGCCTGGCATGTGAGGGGTCTGGTGACCCAGCCTGTCATGTGAGGGGTCTGTGACCCAGTCTGTACAATGGGTTTGAAGGGTCTGAGCCCCAGCCCTGACAATACAAATGGAAACTTAATATAACTAAAATAATGAAGTGTTTTGGCTTTAGTTATGAAATGCCTAGGCATACAATTGGCGTAGCTATTGCTTCACCCCAACAACTGGTATAGTCATGTAGCTTTACACCCAGGGAGCTCTAAAACTACCCATGCCCAAACACAATTTACAGCCATTAAATCAGACTCTGGGGAGTGGCATCTAGGTGTTGGTATTTTTTAAACTACCTATGTGATTGCAATGTGCAGCAAAGTTTGAGAACCAGTGCTTTGGTACTTTGCCCTCAGAGTGTGGTCCACAGGACCAACAGTTAGCATCAGTTGAGAGCTCATTAGAAATGCAGAATGTCAGGCCCACTCTAAACCTATTGATTTAGAATCTGCATTTTAACAAGATCTTCAGGCATTTCATTTGCATCTTCAAATTTGAGGTTATTTCATCTATTTTATTTTGCAGTTGAGGAAATCCAGAGTACCTGGTAAGAGGTTTGACAAAGCTCACTATTCTAGTTAGTATGGCTAGGACTAGAATTCAGCTTTCTGGAATCCCAAAGTCATGCTTTTCCCTTACTCTGGATGTGGGCATGTGTTGTTCTTTATAACTATATAGGAGAAAAAGGTGTGGATAAATTGTCAATATTATACACATTTTGAGTCTACTCTGTCTTTTTCAGATGTGGTTAATGGATTTGCTGTAATCCATCTTATCTCTCCAGACCTATCACCTTTAAGAAGAGTATTCATGAGAAGGAGAAACTGACTGAAAACTGCACTCCAATTGCTTTGAATATTTTGGGAGAGAGTGGAACAGTCTGCAATTTAATTTTGCTTGTTATTGAGTTTCCTTATTAAAGTCCCCTACCTCCAAATTCTTAAATCCTAGTAAAAGATATTTATTAGGGCCGGCCTGGTGGCGCACTGCTACAGTGCGCCGCTTGGGAGTGTGCCGGCGCTCCCGCCGAGGGTTCGGATCCCACATACAGACTGGCGGCTCACTGGCTGAGCGGGGTGTGGGTGCTCCCACCGAGGGTTCAGATCCCACATACAGACCGGCTCCTGCTCACTGGCTGAGCGAGGTGCAGGCGCGACGCCGAGGGTTGCGATCCCGTTGCCGGACACGAAAAAAGACAAAAAGGAAAAAAAAAAGATATTTATTAAGTAAGGCTTTCTGCTCTTCACTAGCTGATGGACTAGTCTCAAAAGACTACGACATGAGATAAGAATACTAATATGCAGCATGTTTAATACTTTTATTTGTTTGTTTTAGTTACTAACTTGAAGCTTTTGGGAAGGGAGAAAATCTGGGAATTAAGTGATACAGGTAGCTCTGTAAGAGGCCTACTGAAGGTTCTGAAGACAAAGCTTTGCTGGGTTCTGGGCTCTGACTGATCTAGCCAGAGTGTAAAGGAAGCCGGGTGGAAAATGCGGGCTGGGTAGGTGTGTCCAATCCGACACCACATGGGTGTAGCCGATGTATGCCATGCACAATGAGATGTGCTGTTTTAAATTTCCTGGGGCAGTGCTTGTTAGAGAAGAGCAGTATGTCGGCCTCATCAGGCTTCTTAGTAATATGTACCTAGCTCTCTCCTCCTCTCTGCACCTGCTGTGCCACTGATTATACTGTAAGTAATGGCAGCTTTGCCTTGGGAGGTTATGGACCTGCTGCCGATGGGGGCAGCCCATCCGCGAAGGTGGCTAAATTTTAAATTACTAGTTGCAGCTCCTTGCAAGAGGTCCATGGGGAGCAGGAGGGAGAGAACCCCAGTGGGAGTGACACCCAAAGCCACGATAATTTCTGACGATTAACCTCTGTTTTTTTCACATCAGCTCTTTTATGTGTTTCCAGAATCACAGACAAAATGATTGCTTTGCTGTATGGAAAATCTGGTGCTATAAAACTATCTAATTTTCTTCACATGATGTCATCATACCTCCGATAGCACTCTTTGCAGCTAAAGCCCCCCTCTCCTCTTTTTCTTTCTATTTTTTCCTCCATTTGATGTCCCCTCTTTTCCTTTATTAATTGCCAGGGGACTTCAGCCATAGGTGAGGCGAGCGAGCAGTGGGCCTCAGAGCCTCCTTTCTCATTGTGGGAAAGGTGTGTGTGTGTCTCTGGGAGACGATCCTTAGAGACCTAGCGTGCTGTTATTGGAGGTCATACACAATTAGAGAACTCTAATCGAATGCATGTTAAGAACCAGGGCAAGTAATATAAACGAGTGACTAGGTCAACAGGACTGTGGTGGACTGGGCAGCCGCCAGCCTGTCTCAGAGAGGAAGCACCAGCCAGCTCCATCAATTGCAGCTGTAGGGAGTGACAGTCAGTGCCATGAGATCTCTTTTTTTAAGAGAAGCTCATAATTTTAATTTTATGTGAGATTTTTTGATATCTAAGTATTCATAATTAATTCAAGTCTCTTTTTAACACTATAAATGTCAACTCTATGCAGGCTAAAAACCATTTCAGGGGGCCTGTGGGGTAGGAGTTTTCAAACTTGATTTAGTCTGATGTCCTCACGTCACAGAAAAAAAGGGATTTGTCCAAGCTCATGGCATTAATGAGGTGCAGAACTGAGAAAAGAACGTAGGACAGGATGGTCTCCATTTCTTTCAGCTCTGAAGACACCTAGTAGGATTGATGCAGGCACAGGGCTAGGTCAGGGCTGAGTCACAGACAAGGATTCTGCCCTCAGGGAGCTCACAGTCTGGTGCGGGCGACAGACAAGCAAACAAATAACTGTAATTCCTTGAGGCACATGCAACAAAGGAGCAACTACAGGTGCAGAGGCCACACAGAGGGACAGGTGTGTCTGAGGACAGAGTGGCATGGGGTGGAGAAGCAGGTTAGGCCTGTAGAAAAGGTGATGCCTGGGCTGGGTATTGACACTCAAATGTTTTAATAAGATTCATAATATTTTGTTTGCTTGCTTCTTTCACACTGGTTCAGCAGCCGGTTTATTACTGTATTGATGAATTTTGGGGGGTGAAAATTGATAACAGATTGGCTTTTTGATTTGAAGTTCACACAGACCAACTTACTAGAACCTCAGAAAGTTTGTGGGTGGCGAGTAAGGGTTAGGGCAGTTATTTACTCCATTTTGTAGATGAAGAAATTGCGACTCAGAGAAGCTAAATGTGAGGCCCAGGCTCCCCTCACAGTACACGCAGAACATAACTGAACAGAACACAAGTCCTCCTCACTTGCAGGTGGTACTGTTTATGCTCTGGGTCCTGATTCGGTGTGGCACCACAAATATCTATCCTATGCCACAAACCCAATTCCTAGAATCTTCAAGAGTCTGCCTGAGCTTTCCTGGGAAATTGCAAAGTCCATGAGCATAATTCCCGTGCCAGTAGTCAAAATTTCTGGTCTTAGAAGTGATACCATGAGGTCCAGCTCTTTCCCACTTTTTTTTTTCCTTTTTGTCTTTTTTCGTGACCGGCAACGGATCGCAACCCTCAGTGTCACGCCCGTACCGGACCGGGACCGGCAACGGGATCGCAACCCTCGGTGTTGCTCCCGCACCTCGCTCAGCCAGTGAGCGGCCGGTCTGTATGTAGGATCCGAACCCTCGGCGGAGCGCTGCCGCTCTTCCCAAGCGGCGCACTGTAGCAGTGCACCACCGGGCCGGCCCTCTTTCCCACTTTTGTGCCAAAAAGATGAAGAGAGATTTTCTGGGTCCTTGTTAATGATATCAAAGGTGCCTAAACAATTCTCTTAGAAATAGGATTAGAAAAACCACCCTTACTGTTCAGTGGAGATAAAGTGAAGATAAAGGTTTGGAAAGGCTCTGATTCAGAGCACAGAAACATTCTGGCTCCCTCCATATGATCATGCAGCTTGTGCATTGCACAAAAAGGCCTGTGCTAGGGTTGAAGCAGGAGATGAAGTCCAAGTTCTGCTCCATTCCACAAGTCGTTGGCCTGCAGGGCTATGTGCAGTGGCGACATTGATGGGGGCAGAAGGATGGGGGATAAGGGATTTAATTCTCACAGAGGCCCAGGGTAGGGTAGCAGGGACCTTAGAATGCCATGGGCGTGGGGTTGAGCTCACACAGACACACACAGACACCTTCACATGTACAATGGTTTGTCTTAGAAATTCACTGGGGTGGGAGTGGGGGCTGTGTGTGGCCCAAATACTCGGGAGAAAATTTAATCAGTAAGAAGAGGGGACTTCTACTGAGCACTCACTGTGTCTTTGCAACTGCATTCACTGGGTGATTCTTTTTTTTTTTTTTTTTTTTGTCTTTTTTGTGACCGGTAAGGAGATTGTAACTCTTGGTGTGGTGTCGCCCACACCACGCTCAGCCAGTGAGCGCACCGGCCAGTCCTATATGGGATCCGAACCCACGGCGGGAGCGTTGCTGTGCTCCCAGCACCACACTCTCCCGAGTGAGCCACGGGGCCGGCCCTTCACTGGGTGTTTCTGTCTATAACATCAACTCAACCCTCCCAGAAAGCCCACAAGATGAGCATCCTCAACTGTATTTTTCAGAAGAAAAGCTGAGTCTCAGAGAAGTTATGTGACTTGCCAAAGGTCACATGATTGTGAAATGATGGAGCTAGTACAGAATTTAGGTTTGGTGGTCTGAGTCCAAGAACTGTCATAAGAAATGTGAGCAATGAGAAAGAATTGTCTGTGTAATGTAGGTGATTTATTTCCTATCATAGTTTCACTTGGGGTTTGTACGTGCATGTGTGTGTTTATGGTGGTGGTGAAGTGTCAACAGAAAACAGTAAAAAAGGTGGCAGAGAAAACCAAATGGGTGAGTTTATTTCTGGACCAATTTACTCTGTTGACTATTCACCTTTGATTTCTCTGCATGAACGGAGGTGAAGAGTCTGGTGGAAAATCTCAAAAATGGATAAATAAAATTATTTGTATTTGATGTTCAGTGTGAGTATGTGTAATGGTTTAGAAAATTATAAAACAAACAAAGAGACCATTTAGTCAATTTTCAGCTTGGAAAGAATAGAAAAGCTGTGCACTTCATCACCTCTGCTAAGTCACGTCTTTCTGCTTCCTCCCCCCACATAGCAGCGTCTCCCAGGCAGGCACAGATCATCCTTAAAAAGGGAACTGGCTTCTCTCTCAATTTGCCTGTTGACTTTTCCAAACTTCCCGGATTAGTAAAGGTAATTAAATAGTGTGGTATAATTGAGGAAATTTCCAGTCTTCTTTTCCAATTTCTGTTCAATGGTAGCCTGAAGCTGGGTGTAACAAAGATTACCAATTAATTCAATTGAACATACTTTTATTGAACACCTACCATATACAAGGTACTGTGCTAACTTCTGGGGCATGCAGATATAAAAATGACACAGGCAATCATGCCACTGACTGTATTGTGGTTGGCTTGTAACAAAAACAGGCCCCGATCATGCCAGGCGGAGGTGCTGGGAAAGCTAATAATTTGATAACCTTAAAAACCAATATTTTAAAAAAAATATTTATTCAACATTTATTTAGCAGAGGAAGGATTACCAGCCCAGATTTTCTTTTTTTTTTTCCTTTTTGTCTTTTTTCGTGACCGGCAACGGATCGCAACCCTCGGTGTTGCGCCCATACCGGATCGGGACTGGCCACGGGATTGCAACCCTCGGTGCCGCTCCCGCACCTCGCTCAGCCAGTGAGCGGCTGGTCTGTATGTGGGATCCGAACCCTCGGCGGGAGCGGCGCTGCGCTTCCCAAGCGGCGCACTGTAGCAGTGCGCCACTGGGCCGGCCCAGATTTTCTTTTTTCTATTCAAGTGTACCCTCAGCTTTGATGAATAAGATCAATCTATATGTATTTTTTTTTTTTAGCAATTTATTGAATTGCATGTGGGTGCTATGGTGCCATTTTATTCCAGTGAAAGCCCCCCTTATAGATTGTTGCCCTGGGCACCACCCAGCTGGCCCATCTCTTAATTCTGCTCTCTAGAGAAGAATGGAACTTGTGGCGACAGGGGAGGGAGACAGAGGAAGGAAAGACTAACTCTGACTGGGCACTGAGCCAGGCCTCGAAGAATGAAAAAAGTTTCTAAAAGCTGGGAAACTCAGGACCAGGACAGGATGGGTCTGTCAGGAAGAGAGGGTGGCGGGGGCGAAGGGTAGCCCAGCCAAGCTAAGGAGCTAGGGCCACAAGTGCAAGTGAGATACAGGTAGTCACCAGCAAACTGCAGAGGACAGGCCTGATGATCTGCTTTTGGCAGATTCAAAGGTCTTATTTCCACCATCATATGATTCTACTCATGAAAGAAAAAAAGCTGAAGTTGGGATGAAGTAGGAGAGGGCCAGGCTCGAGTGGTCTCTTACTGGTGGTGGGGGTCACCCCCTTTCTGTTACGCTTGTCCTTAGGCATTCCGGGCCAGCTTCCAAATTGCCCTGCCGCTCTTTGCCTCGCTCTGCTTTGGCAGCTGCTCTTGAAAGAATGTGCTATTCAGTGGTGTTTCCCACTATTTTCAGATTGCTGACTTAGGAAGTGGCATGTCTTAAGATCATCCAAGGACTTTAGCTAGTCTGAGTTTGCTACTTTTATGAAAGCGACATTAACTGGATAAGTGAGGAAGTTAATCAAGGGCAGGGAAGGCGTCAGGCCTGAGCGCCTGGAGGAAGCGAGGAGGTGTCTGTTGGTTCTGCTTGAAGCAACCTGCGAGAGCCCCTGGGAACACCAGGGAGGTTCTGCTGAAAGAATTCCTGGAGCTTTGGGAATGCAGTCCTGGGGAGAGGCTCTGTCAGAACAGTATTCAAGACGGCAGACGCCACTTACACAATTGTAACTCCATTTTAGTTTCTGGCCTTCATACTTGTAATGATTCTTGGCTAAGCATTAGTGGAACCACAGTTTTAGCCTATTCCCCTGTCACAGTACGACACATATAATAACTGAGGATGCTTAAGTGGGGTTACATGGGGAATTCCACCCCAAATATGTGGGAGTGGATAAGTTTTATTGTCACCTAATTTTCTATCATCTTTGATATTTTAAGGATGTTTTCCTAGCTCAGCATTTTTTCAAAGGTATTCAGCAGAACAATAAACAGTAACACTGTTTTAAAAAATTAAAAAAAAATTTGTGGCAAAATAAGTTTGGGGAATGTTGGGTTAAAAAAGTGACAGGCTCTTGAGCCACTCTCTCGCTCCAGCCAGCTCTGTCTACTCCGGAATTTATTCTTGCTTTGCTAAATAAAACTGCTCTTCACTTTTTGCCAAAAAAAAAAAAAAAAATGTTAAACAGTTTTTTTTTAAGTGTGGGACTTTTCAGAGCCTTAAATATGGTAATGTGCTTTTAGAGTTTACAGAAAGAGTATACAGTATTCATTGTTACCTATTTTATGGTAAACCAAGATTCCCTGGACACAATATGGGAAGCATTTTGTAGATCATAATTTACACATGTTCTTTTGGGGAAGCCACTTCACTGCTAAGGTATAGTTTTGTAATATGTAAATTGACAATGAGCGCACTTGGAATAACATGAAAGCCAAGTAAGATTTTACCAATTAGTTAAAGTACTGGAACTATTTAAAGTGCTGAGCAAATGTTAGTTATTATTAGTCTACAAAATTTATGTCTAAAATATAGAACACTTTAGAATTACTATTCAATGCAATAATTTTTTTATTGAGATATAACTGATTGTACATATCTGTGGGGTACAGTGTTGAATATCAATACCTGTGTGCTATATGTGATGCTCAAATCAGGATGATTATTATATTCAACCTTATACTCAATACAATAATTTTTAATGGCAAGAAAAATAACACTAGATCTATTACAAGATAAAGTTTATATAATATAGCAAAATAACAAAGCCCTCATGTGGGGCTGCAAATGATTTACAGATATTTCATCACAGCAAGCTTTCACTACAACAGTAGAATTTCAGGGAACCAGAAGTACTAAGAAGTTCAGGTATTATCATGCATCAAACTCGGCTCACCAAACCAGAGATTTCACAAGATGTATCAATATAAATTGAGGGATGTAGCACAATTGGACAACGAAAAACAGATAAATAAGGAGAGCCTCTTATCTCCCTGATTTTTGGTGTGAAACATGTTTAAATTATTTCAGATGGAGGCTGAGTCTTACATCATCTTGTAGTGTTCTGCCAGTACCTGGAACAGTGCTTAGTAGATTCTATTAATACGAATTGAAGGACAGATTTGGTCCCATGTCTGCACTCTTGAAAAAACATGGTTTAAATTAGGTTACTGTTAAATGGATTCATACCTAGTTGACGATGAGATTTATAATGATTCAGTGTCAATATAGGAGTATTTATTAGTTGAATGAAACTCCACAGTGGTCAATCTTTGGGCAACTCAGTGGGGATCCATTAAAACTAATTCATTTAAAGAAGGAGAAAGAATCTCAACATCAAGAAAGTAAATTCTTTAATGGTTTTGTGTAAGTGTGTAAGGAAAAGTAGCTAAGAATCAAATATCACCTACTGATTGTTTCCAGATCCAAATAATTTAAGGTACAATTAATGGAGTAAACAGGTATTTGCCTACAAAGGTGAACTTCTGAGGCCTTTGAATATACTATTTTTCAAGAACGTAGATAATTTTTTCCTGAGCTCCACTCTTTTATCTGGGCCTTTTTATATTATGCTAGGTTAACATTTATATTTTGGTTATCTTTGTTTGTAAAGCTAATATGCCCCCATAGGAATTAAACTCGTGTAATTGGCCTCATTGGCACCATGGTGCTATGTGTAAAATCAAATAATCCAGCTTTTGAAATCAATTAGGTCTCTATTGGACTATTTTCTGCATTTGGGGGATACTGTAATTAAATAAGATGATTAGGAAATGGATAATGTCCAGAGCTACATCATCCAATATGGTAGCCACATGTTTCTATTTAAATTTGAATGTAAATTAATTAAAATTTGATTTATTTTAAATTTAATTTATTAAATTAAATTTAAATTAAAAATTCAGTTCCTCCATCACACTGGGCCATATTTTAAGTGTGTTCAATGTTTAACTGTGGCTAATTGCTATGCTACTGGACAACACAGAAATATTCCCATCATTGCAGAAATGTTTGCTGTTCTGGAGAGTAGCAGTGTGATTGTTGAGACATATAACTCCACGTGGGAAGGTTTGAGTTATTTAGCCTCAAGGAGAGGTGCTTGGAATGGAGGGTAAGTTAATAGTCATTGGCTATATGAAAAGCTATGGTAATCATGCTGTAATTTCAGAAATGAACAATCAATTAGGCTCAGGTAAAATTTTAGCAGGAAAGATTTAGATTGGAATTTTTGAAGTCCTTCCTGCCTATGAGAATTAAGAAGCCCTGATATAAACTGAATATGCAGAATGTGTAAATGTTTTCAAGGTTGTTGATAAAAATGTGTAGGACAGTGATTTCTAACATTTTAGTGCCAAAAATATTCACATGAATGGATATTATTCTTTTATAAAAAGTTAACTTTAAAAAGATTCACATATCATTGTGCCTGCTCCCAACCGTGAGTGTAGTGTTAACTTATTTTAGTGATTGTTGTTTGAGAAATCACCTGAAAAAGAAAAACTGCTAGGAAATCAGTAATACTTTGAAATCAGTATCTAAGTACAGTTAAAATTTTTTTAGTCTGTGTGAGACACACTGTTTAGTTAGCCCCAGCCTACATTTGCTGCTCAAATGGATTCCTGGACCTTGCTTAATAACTCTGAGCCCTGCCACCCAGAGACCTGTGGTTCATGACTGGGAGCCACTGGCATATATAATCACTTCTCAGTGGGGCTTAAAGGAAATTGGACTGGAGGCTATTGGCAGAGGTAAATGACTTTTCAACGTTTTTTCTGGACCTCAACTTCATGATTAATTACTTTTTCTCATATGTTTGAGTTTTGTTACTTTTTTTCTGGCCTGCATCCAGATTTTTATCAATTTGATCTGAAATGAAATTTTTCATTTGATTTGAACTCAGGCCATAGTAAAGTTTTGAAAGCTCAACAATAGCTTCTCATGTCTTAGCTTTAGTATTCTGAAAGATCATTTTACTAAATATAAAGCCGGGTGATCTCCTTTATCTAAGATCATTGGTAGAAGCAATGTGCACACATTCTACAAATAGCAGGACCTTCAGTTACGAACATTTAAGCATGAAAATCTTGAGTTCGCTTCTCAGTCATGCAACCTTGAATTCCTTGAGAATGTGATTGTTTCTTTTTTTCCCTTTCTTTCCTATAAATCTACATTAATAGCATAGGTCTGTGAACATCTCATTGAAAAAGATTAGCCCTTAGGAGAAAAGGGATTTGGATTCTTGACTTGTGCTCATCAGCCCAGGCTGGGGAGTTCAGGACCATTGGTTAAGGTTATGGGAAACTGGGTCACTATGTGTATAATCGCATGTGGACAACAGAATTTGTTTGGGAAGCAGTTATGAGGGTTAATTTTCTTTTAATCTGCTTTATTCTGGGGACTGGACTCTGGTGGTAGGCAAACATACTCAATAGTCCAGCCCAGGCAGACTACATTATAGTTCAGTGAAACCCTAAATCCCTTCAATTGCTTTAAGAACAATGTTTCTTTCACAAGTGCCAGCGGCACTGTGCAGAGAAATCAACATTCAGGTCGTCTTAGCTATAACTAAATAGGTCAGTCTTCAACTGGAGATGAAATATTTCTCTTCCCAAGGTTCAGACCTAGGCTAGGAAGAGAGACATTTTTTAACAAATTGTACTACAAAGACATGCATGATGAAGATAAGTCATCCTTAAGATTTTAAGGTCCATAAATCCTTAAGAATGGGAAAGAAAAAAATAGTGGAGATTAAGGAGCATTTATTAAATATCTACTCTTTGCCAGGCACTGGAGATATGATGCTCATTAATGGAGAAGTCAAACAGGTCAACATGCAATTAGAAGTTGTTACAGTAAGTTTGGGGTCAGAGCAGTGAAGAGATTTCCATGGTAGCAGGGAGAGGAATCTGACCCAGCCTATGTCAGTGAATGGGAAAAGCTAGGATCAGGGAAGTTTCCAGGAGACGTATTTTCTAAACTGAATCACAAATGATACTTTTTTTTAAAGGTAAGTAGAAATAGTTGGGAGAAGCCGAAGTCATAAGGAGAATATAGTATGTTGTGTGCAGAGTGCTAAAAAGCATTCAGTTGTGGTAGAGCATAAATAGCAAATTGTTGAGTATCGGGAGACTTAGAAACAAAGCATGTGAGCAAACTTTCCCTGAACTTTACATGGTCGTCTCTTTCCTCTTAGCACAGTATCCCAAAGGAAAATAGCCGAAGGTAAATATGTACATAAGCACATATGCACACATTTTTCAAATATAACAAAAGTGGGTGCTCTGAAAACAATAAAGAAAGTATTTGAAAGAGGCTTAGCTGAAGTCAAAATTAAAGCCATCAGCCAATAAGCCAGAGCTTCAATCTCATCAGAGCCAAAGGGATCAAAGACAAGTTCTGAGTTCTGATCAACTCTTGAAAACCAGGATTTTTTTTCCCCAATAGCTTGTCAAATGGCCCAACAATTTCTGGGCCTTTTGATGACTCAGTTTGGTGGTCCTGATGCAGAAACAAGTATGGAACCAGGAAAAAGAACAGTTGTTTCACGAGTTCAAAGGGGACAAGCTTTGTTGTTTCAGTGATGGGCCTCTGTAGATGACAGCTAACCACATCCATGCTCGGCCTCATTTATAGCTTGCTGTGCTCAATGGCCAACATAGTCTTGGCCTGAAACACAGCCAAAAAGAAAAGGAAAAAAGTATTTTCTACGTAAATAAAACTCCATCCTGTTACTTAAAGGATTTGGGCATTTTAGTTCTTCATTAGCAAACTCTTTGAAGTACAGGTCCCAGCACATCTGCGAAAGGTCTTGGCATTTGTAAGGCTATTTGTGGATTTTGAACAAATTTAACAATTTCTACAGCATGAATGTCTCATTGTTTCCTTAAAACCTTAGGATTATAAAAACATATCACTTTAATTTTCCTGTGTTTCTGTCAGAGACTGAGATTTTCATATTGGTCAGAAAAGAACATTTCCCAAAGCAACAGATTTTTACAAAGCCTTGGTTTATTTTTATTTTCTTTCGCAGCACAGCGTGAGGAGAATTGGAAAACTCTTAGAAGAACTGATAAAGGATACAGAATGTGTTTTTTGTTTCTAGGCAAAGGAAACTACTTCTATCCCACGTGCTGTGGTTGCAGGAAACTTAAATCCATTTCCCAAAGAGCCCAACTCATATTTGGATTCAAGTGAGAAATCACTTTTCTCCGTTTTGCTTGAGTGGCATCCTTTGGCTGGTTTGAGTAACACGCACTTTCCCCACGGTGGAAAGCTTAGGAGTTCCTCTAAGTGGGTTGAATATGCTATGCCTTTTCATTTGAAGAAACTCAGTCCACATGTTTTACAAAAGTAGGAGGTTGCCTTCGGAGGCTGCTTTGGGAGAGAATGTCTTTTGGTGGATATCAAGCCACCTGAACAAAAAGGCCTCTCTCAGGATGAATGGTAGAGAAACCGTTCTGTCTTCATTTCTAGAAAAGCAGGGAAGAGTTTGCTTTCTCAAGAGAGCTATGACTCCATTTCAGCCTGACTGGTGCCCTATCTAAATCTATGGAGGGAGAGGCGTGGCAGGCGTGTTTTACATCAGATCTGCTATGAGTTGCAGAGATTGATTTCAGGAGGGATAACAGTGCCAGATTTGGGAATGAGCCATTAGATTCTTGTTAATTTCTCACCAGCCCCGTTTTGGATGCCAGAGCAGAAAAAGGGAATGGGAAAAGTGTAAGGGACTATTGCAGTAAGGGAATGAATACAGACTGCTATTGATTTGAGTATCTGTGAAAAAATAAAGAAGAAATAGTTATTAAACAAAATGTGCCTTTATAATGGGGAAACTTCTTAGGTTAAAATATTTTCCCACCCAAGATAATTGCGGCAATTAGCTACAGGCATTCAAATGGAACAACACTCTAACTGTGCAGGTAACAGTAGTCTTGATTTGGAATTGGAGCTGATCACGGAACCAGGTTACGTGAGAAGATCCTTTTTGTCTTTTTCATAATAGCCGTTCTAACTGGGGTAAGATGATACCTCAATGTGGTTTTGATTTGTGTTTCCCTGACGATTAGTGATGTTGAGCAATTTTTAATGTGCCTGACGGCCATGTGTATGTCTTCTTTTGAGAAATGTCTATTTATGTCATTTGCCAATTTAAAAAATTGGATTATTTGGTTTTTTGCTGTTGAGTTGTTTGAGTTGTGTGTATATTCTAGATATTCAATCCCTCGTTGAATGAGTGGTTTGTAAACATCTCTCAATTTACAGGTTCCCCCTTCACTCTGTTGATTGTTTCCTTTGCTGTGGAGAAGGTTTTTAGTTTGATGTAGTGTAATTTGTCTATTTTTGCTTTTGTTACTTGTGCTTTTAGAAGTTTTCTCCATAAAATCTTTGCCCAGACCAACTCCTTGAAGCATTTCCCCTATGTTTTCTTCCAGTAGTTTTATAGTTTCAGATCTCATATTTAAGTCTTTAATCCATTTTGAGTTGATTTTTGTACATGGTGAGAGATGGGGATCTAGTTTCATTCTTGCATATGGATGTCCAACTTTCCCAGCACCTTTTATTGAAAAGACTGTCCTTTCCCCAATATATGATCTTGGCACCTTTGTCAAAAATCAGTCAGCTGTAGATACTTGGATTTATTTTGGGATTCTCTATTCTGTTCCATTGGTCCATGTGTCTGCTTTAATGCCAGTACCATACTGATTTGATTACTATAGCTTTGATGTATATTTTGAAGTCAGGTAGCATGATACCTCCAGTTTTGTTTTTTTTGCTCAAGATTGCTTTGTCTAGTCTTGGTCTATTGTGGTTCTATATGAATATTGGGATTTTTTTTTTCTATTTCTGTGAAGAATGCCATTGGTATATTGACAGGAATTGCATTGAACCTGTAGATCACTTTGGGTAGTATGGCCATTTTTACAATATTATTTCTTCCAGTCTTTGAACATGAATATGTTTCCATTTTTTGTGTATTCCCTTTAATTATTTTACTCAGTTTGTAGTTTTCATTGTGGAGATATTTTACCTCCTTGGTTAAATTTATTCCTGTGTATTTTATTTTTGGGGTAGCTATTGCAAATAAGATTGCTTTCTTGATTTATTTTTCAGTTGGTTTGTTATTAGCATAGAGAAATACTACCGAGTTTTGTATGTTGATTTTGTATCCTGCAACTTTACTGAATTTATCAGCTCTGAAAGTTTTTTGATGGTGACTTCAGGGTTTTCTATATAAAAGATCATGTCTGCAAACAGGGACAGTTTGACTTCCTCTTTTTCAATTTGAATGCCCTTTATTTCCTTCTCTTGCCTTATTATCCAGCAAATCCACTACTGGGTATTTATCCAAAGGACAGAAAATCAGTATACTAAGGAGATATCTACACCCCCATGTTTATTTCAGCACTGTCCAATAGCCAAGATATGGAATCAACCTAAATGTCCATAAACAGATGAAGGGATAAAGAAAATTTGGTATATATACACAATGGAGTACTACTTAGCTACACACACACATGCAAAGGAATCCTGTTATTTGCGACAACATGGATAAGCCTGGAAGACATGATGATTTAAGTGAAATAAGTCACAGAAAGATAAATACTGCATGAAACAAGGCACAGAAAGATAAACACTGCATGTTTTCACTCATATGTGGGAGCTAAAAAAGTTGAGCTCATAGAAGTAGAGACTAGAATTGTGGTTACAAGAGGCTGGGAAAGAAAGTGGGGGTAGGGAGGGGTCAACTAAAAGATACAAACTTACAGCTAGGAAGAATAAGTTCTAGTGTTCTGTACTAGTGCAAGGTGTCTATACTTAACAATAATTTATTGTATAATTTCCAATGGCTAGAAGAGAGGAGTTCAACTTTTCTCAACACAAAGAAATGATAAAGTTTTACGATGATAAGTATGCTAATAACTGATTTGATCATCACACATTGTATACATGTATTGAAATATAACTCTGTATCCTATACATATGTGTAATTATTATGTGTCATTTTTTAAAATTTTTAAATTTTAAAAGAATTTTATTAGTTATGCATATTCATGGGGTACAAAGCTGACTGTTACCACTTGTGCTCAAGATGTGATAGCCAGATCAATATTATCAGCATGTCCATTACCACAAATTGCGATTATTTCCCATGTCCCCCACCCAATTAATCCCCAATCTCCCTTCCCCTCACTCCCATCCCCTACCTTACTCCACAACCCTAGGTGTGTTCTTTCCCTCTGCAGGTCCAACACACCACTGTGGTCTTTCCTTCCTTCTTTCTCTCTTAGTGCCCATGCAGCTTCCTTAATGCTTTGCTGCTTAGAAATTTCTGGACATGCATTATTTTTCCCTCTGTGCCTGACTTACTTTACTCAACATAATTTTCTCCAAGCTTATCCATGTTGCTGCAAATGGCAGAATTTCATTCTTTTTTATGGCAGCATAGTATTCCATTGTGTAAATATACCACATTTTCCTTATCTAGTCCTCCATAGGTGGACATTTAGGTTGGTTCCAGCTCTTGGCTATTGTAAATAGAGCTGCAATAAACATGGGAGTGCAGGTATCCCTTCAACATGATGATTTCCATTCCTCTGTGTATATACCCAGAAGTGGAATTGCTGGATTGTATGGTAGATCTATCTGTAGTTGTTTGAGAAACCTCCATACTGTTTTCCATAGTGGTTGTACTATATGTGTATTAAAATATAACTTTGTACCCCATACATATGTTTATGTAATTATTATGTGTCATTTAAAAAATAAAAAAATAAATTTTTAAAATAAATAAATTCTCCTTGAGAAAAATAGCCTCTGGGGCTGTCCTCATTTCAAACTTTAATTCTTGAGTTATTCTTAATCTCTCATAGCAACTGGAACATGGATTCTGGTAACTAAATTGGAATAGTGAGTTGATGTAAAATGCCTGTACACCATCAGCAGAATCGAATGTCCTTGTTGGAGACTAGAGCCTCGTAACAAAAACTCAGAGTGCTGGAAAATTCGATTCTGGGTCTTGAGAGAAAAACATATCATTCACAGTATATTATTCCTCAGTGGAGAGCTGGGAGTCTTAGGAGTATAAGAACTCCACAGGCAAGAAAATGAATCCAAATCCCAGATGGACGGCACTGGCCTGGACACCTGGTCACTATGAGAACAATTAAGAGCAAGTTCCTGAAGGTTATTCATGATTTGGCAAACTGGCAGAGGTGTGGCAGTGTCAGATGACAAATCCTAGGATATCCTGGATGTGAGGAAAGTGTGGCAGAGATGAGAATTTAGGTTTGCATTAGCACCTGTATTCTAATGAGTGTCTAGAACAGTGCCTGACACATAGTAGGTACTCAAACAGTATTTGTTGAATCCTTTTGTGCACTTGGGGTAGGTGAGTTGGAGGTGGGATAAAGTAAGGCTATGGGTGGAGCCCATGGAGTTCTTTCCTCTTTTTCTACAAAGGTTATTTACAAAAGGCAGAGGGTCAAGGAGGGTAAATTAGGCTGTTGTCCTAGGGCCAATGGGTACAAATAGGAGCAAATGCTGAACTTCTTTGACCTTCAGCTCCTCTATGCATGATGAAGGATGGGGGAAGTTCCTTGAGAAGCCTGCTGCAAATTATGAGCTTTAAAAAGACAGTAAAAGTTAAGTGTAGACTTTATAAGGTCAACAAAAATTGCTCTCCCAATTGAAAACCTAGTAGACAGCAAAGAAGGTTTTGTTCTAACTGTCTTTTATAACTGTCTGCCTAATTCTCACCCCTAGGTTTTGATAGATCACCCCTGCCAAGAAATAGTCGCCGTTTTATAACAGCAATAACAACAATAACAATAATAATAAGTAGTAGTAGTAACAAAAACCACTAATATGGAGGACCTACCCTGAGCCAATCTCTGTGTTAGTCTCTGTCCATACTCATTATTGTGTTTGAACCTTACAGCAGTCTTTAAGGATGCAGTAGTTGTTTGACTTCAATACATATGGAAGCTGGGACTCAGTATAAAGAAAGGACTTGTCCAAGGCTACACAGCTAGTGTATTAGTCCATTTGTGTTGCTTATAACAGAATACATGGAACTGGGTGATTTTTAAAGAAAACAAAATTCATTGCTTACAGTTTCTGAGGCTGAGAAGTCCAAAGTCCATCTGGTGGTGGTGACAGTGACCCAGGGGTCTCACATTGCAAGATGGTGGAAGCAGAGAGAGCAGAGAGGGGGGGGGGAAAGAGAGAGAGAGAGAGAGAGAGAGAGAGAGAGAGAGAAACCGACAGACAGACTCTCTTCTTTTAAAACCCTCAGAACCACACCCCTGACCACCATTTTTAATCCATTCACTACTGCAGGGTCCTACAGTCCAATCACCTCTTCAAGGCTCCACCTTTCAATTACCATAATAGGATTTCCCACCCTCAACAGTCACAGTGGGGGCTAAGTTTCTAACACATAAAACTTGGGGGACACAATTCAAGCTTCAGTGAGTTTTGGGGGGCATAATTCAGTCCACTACATTCTGCCCCTGGCCCCCCAAAACTCATGTGCTTTTCATATGTAAATACATTAATTTCATTCCCAAAGTCTTGTTTCAACTCAAAAGCCCAAAGTTCAAAGTCCCATCTGTGAAATCAAAAAAGTTATCTACTTCCAAGATACAATGGTGGAATAAGCATAGTGTACATATTTGCTTTCCAAAAGCGAGAAACAAGCCAAAAGAAAGGTGTAACATGTCCCAAACAAGTCCAAAACCCACCAGGGCGGGCATTAAATCTCAAGTCTGGCAAATCATGTACCTCGACTCCTGTTCAACCTCCTCTGCATGCTGGTGTGGGGGTTGGGTCCCCAAGTTCTCTGGCAGCTCCACTCCTACGGCTCTCCTGGACTCAGGTGATACTTTAGTTCTCTCAGGCTGGTGTTGCATGCTGGTAGTTCCACAGGTCTGGGGTCTCCACAGCAGTCCCACTCTTGTGACTCCACTAGGCCTGGTGCTGATGGGGTTTCTCTGCTGCAACTCTGACCCCACGTTTCCACTTGTCATTGCTCTAGTGAAGGTTGTCTGTGGTGACTCCACCCCTGCGACAAATCTCTTCATGGTCCCCCAGACTTTTCCATATATCCTTTGAAATTGGGGTGGAAAGCTCCCAAACCTCCATAGCTCTGGCATACTGTGAGCTTAAAGACAACATCACGTGGACGTTGTCAACGCTGCCAGCTCGTACTTTCTAAAGCTGGAGGTCCAGCCACACCTGGGGCCAATTTAGCCACAGCTGGAGCAGCCAAAGCAGCATGGGTACTGCTGCTAGAAAAAGCTTCCTGAGGTGGTCCTGGGCAGCAAGCCCATGGAGGTTGCCTTGGGCCTGTTCCCCAAGACCATTCTGTCTCCGTAGGTCTTTGGGCCTGAAATGGAAGGCTTGGCCCCAGAGGCTTCTGCAATGCCTTCAATGTCTTTTTCTCCTTCTCTTGATAATACCTTTCCTTTGTACTAATCTTCTTAGCTAATGTTCACTAGGCTGCACCATTGCATGCTCTCTGCTTTTCTACCACATGGCAGGGTGCACATTTTCTAAATGTTTACACTCTGCTTCCCTTTTAAATTCTGGCTTTATGTCATGCCTTTGCCACCATAGCTCAGTATAGGCTGCTGCAAGTAGCCATGCAGCTTCCTTAATGCTTTGCTGCTTAGAAATTTCTTCAGCAAAATGCTATGGTTCACATTCCTAAGTTCCAACCTCCACAAGGTCCTAGGGAATGGACACAATGCAGCCAAGTTCCTTTCCAGTTCACAGCAAGGGTGATCTTTGGCCAAGTTTCTGAAAAACTCCTTCTGATTTCTATCTGAGACCTCCTTAGAAGGGTCTTTACAGTTCATATTTCTATCAGCATTCTGCTTGCGAACATGTAAACAGTCTCTAAGACATTCCAAACTTTCCCTTATCTTTTTGTCTTCTTCCGAGTCCTCCAAACTCCTCCAACCTTTGCTTAACACCCAGTTCCAAAGGTGCTTCCACATTTTCAAGTATTCGTTATAAGCAACACCCTACTTCTCTGGTACCAATTTTCTGTACTGGTCCATTTGTGTTGCTTATAACAGAATACATGGAACTGGGTGATTTATAAAGAAAACAAAATTTATTGCTTACAGTTTCTGAGGCTGAGAAGTCTAAAGTCCATCTGGTGGTGGCAACAGTGACCCAGGGGTCTCACATTGTAAGATGGTGGAAGCAGAGAGAGCAGAGAAGGAGAGAGACTCTCCTCTCCTTTTAAAGCCCTCAGAACCATGCTCCTCACCACCATTTTTAATCCATTCACTACTGCACAGTCCTGCAATCTAATCTCCTCTTCAAGGCTCCACCTTTCAATACCCATAATAGCATTTCCCACCCTCTCAACAGTCACAGTGGGGGCTAAGTTTCTAATACATAAAACTGGGGGGGGCACAATTCAAGCTCCAGGGAGTTTTAGGGGGACATAATTCCATCCACTACAGCTAGTAAAGTATAACCAGGTCATAAATGCAGGTCAGTTTTGTTCCAAATATATGGTCTTTCCCCTTTATCACTTTCCCTCTCCATCCCATACTCATAAGCAGGGAAAAGGAAGCTGAGCACCTTTGTTGTGTCACGTACTTTCTACAGGGTGGGTATGGGGTTGTTTAATCTAGGCCTACAGACAACCTCGCACGGTAGATAGTGAGGTAGAAATAACTGTTATCCCCACTTAACGGAGAAGGAGACCATGGCTCAGAGGGGCAGTCTAATCTCCCTAGAGTCCTACCAGGTCTTGGACTGGAGCTCATGTCACGCTGATTCCATAGTCACCTTCTTTCCATTACAGTAAGAGACTTACTACTTATTAAGCATCTCCTCTGTGCTGGGAACAATACTAGATACTTTTTTGGAAATTATCACTTATTCTCACAAATATTCCACAGGGAAGATATTTTGAGCTTCAGTTTGTCGATGCAAAAAATGATCTTCAGAGAGTTTAAGTAAACGTAAGTAAGTTGTCTGTCATCTAAAGTCAGTAAACCTGGGTTTGTTACGATCCCCAAAGCCTCCCATTTGGCCATACTAAGTGATAATCTATATGACATGATGTGAAAGGCACTAAGGAGTTCCTTATATAATTTCTCCTTCCCCATATGCCTACTTCACGGATCATAATTCCACCATTAGACACTTATTTCTTTGGGCTAAATAATTTCTCCCTCTGGTTAAAAAAGCTTACCCTGGAGATAGAGATTTGGATGGAGAGCATAGAGAGAGGGATCTGTTTGAAATACAGGGCCCAACTTTTGGAGAACTTGCACAGGCAGAGATCCCCAGTGGGGAGCTCCAGGAAACCAGAGGTCAGCAGAAGACATGGTACTGTGGGAAAGTGTGGACGTGCCTGCCTGCCAGTGGAGCATATTGGGGGACATGTTGGTTAGATCAGTGACTCTCAAACATGGCAATCATCTGGAAGGCTTCTTAAAATTCAGATTACTGGGCCCCACTCCCAGAGTTTCTGATTCAGCAGGTCTAATTTAGGGTCTGAGAATTTGCTTTTCTAACAAGTTCGCAAGTGATGCTGAGGTTGCACGTTTAGGGACCACATTCTGAGAACCATGATTCAATAGCCTGGTACTGAGAATTGTGAGGTACAATGGTATCTGGAGGGGGAGAAATGCCTCGCACCATGGTGTCTGGTCATCTTCTCCTAGGTAAAAGGAAGATGTAATAGAGAAAGGCACATAGGTATGGGAAGAAGCAGCCAATAAGAGCTTAAGATGGTCTTTATAAGAACACCGGGCATTTTACATTATCTCTTATTTTTTAGTCTGTAAATCGCATAGCTAAAAAATTTAAAAGTAAAACAGAGTTAACAAGTACTATCTTCAATAAGCATAAGTTTATTTTTCTACCTTTCTAAGATTGTGGAACATCAGTATAAATTTAGACAACATAAAAATATATAGAGAATTGGCACTTAATACATGTGTTAGAAGTAACTCTGAAGCAATATATACACACCTGGATTGAACTGAAACAATCATTTATTAATTGGAAAATCCCGATTTCTTCCTTTTGTAGATGGCCTACATGGGTGACTAGAAAGTCAAAAAATGGACCCTAATTACAGTGTACTTGTGTAAAGCAGGTGAGTTCTCTCTTTAGTTATATCCTTTACGCTTAGCAGACTTTGATTTGGTCCTAAATTTTAGACACTTTGATTGACCATGTAAATTTAAGGTACAAATGAGTGCTTCAGAATTCTTGGCTGTTTATTTCCTAAATCCCAGAGAGTCAGGTGCTTAATAACTGATGATGTGTGATGAATTTTCAGTGAATGCCTCTGGGTGGACTGCTCTAACTTGCAGCTCAGAGAGAAGCTGGAGCAGAAAGCAAAGGAGGTTGCAAATCCTTTAATGAAATTTTTAATAAAAGCAGCTTTGAATGCATGCGTTTTTCAAATCATTGCATCCGACCATTTTTTAGAGTCTACATAACTGATCAGGAGATTTAAGTATGCAGAATATAAGAGGTGCACAATTAAAGAGAGAGGCTCGTTTGGGAGCAAGTGAAAGCCAGAAAGTAGCTTGGAACCTGGATCAGAACATTTTTATGGTGGCCCATTCTCATGGAGATTTCTTTCAGTTCCTTAACCTTGAAGACTAAAACTGTGTGAATAGAACTTCGTATTCACCACCACCACCACACACCAGTCTGTTCCTAGAGCTTTCTTAGTGATAGGAGGAAAACTTTGTGCAAGAATTTTACAGGGCCCACCTTTGCCAAGAGAGCGGTGGGCACTGGGAATCAGCAAGGAAGTAAGCTATGTGTTGGTGTTTCTTGAGAGCTAAAGCATCAACCTCACTTCCCTACAGGCTGTTTTTGCTCTCTACTCCGCCCAGATCCTCTTTTCCAAATGGCACTGAGGTCACTTGTTGGATTTCATTATTTCTAGTTGGATGTTAGACTCTCCCTGTCAAAAGGGGTCATGAGAAGATTGCAGGGATTCCATAGAAGAGATATCCTGTGATACCTGCACCCCTAAACAGCCCTAACGTCTCACAGTAAAAAAGGCAGTGGTCTTGTTTGTAAGAAGGGGTAACAGATGCTTTCTTCCCTTTTCTTTCTTTAAAAATAATAAATATTGTTTTTAAGCCTTCCTCAGAGCCAGGTCACAGCATTGACCTCAAAGGTCCTCATGGTATTTCCTAACAAATGTAATTAAATATGAAATAAACTGTGGCAAGTGCCTTGAATACGGATGACAGCAAGGGCGGGCAGTTGTTTTCTCAACGATTATTTGCAGACATCATTAGTAAATGCTCCTCTGAAGCAACAATCAAGCAAACTCTTCCCCTTGGCAAATGTTAAACTGCTGCACAGAAATAGCTGTAATCAGACCAAGATAGGCAAGGTTTCCCAGCAGTTCCGTGTGTACGCCCCTCGGGAGCCCACATTCATTGACATACTTATTACCTGTGCAGTTGAAAGTTTCCTCTGCCCCATTTTTGAATCTTTTGTGTTTAATCAAAAACAGAATAAAATATTCTCTCTGTATATTTACAATGGAAAGTGGGGTGGGGTATCTCAAAGACCCCTCTGAGGTGTAATTCATTGTAGATCATTTTATAGGGGAGGGAAAATAAGGGGGATAAGGAGAAAAAAAAATTCTTTTTTTAGAGAAGGATTTTGTGGCTTTTGGTATTGTTAATTTGTGTGGAAAAATAATGTTGTCTTGTGTGTTTAATCCTGTGCCAAGGCAGCTGCTGGTGCAGTAGCATTCTGCATCAAGTTAGAGGGCAGTTCAAGTGAGATTTTCCACCATCGAGAACAAAGCAAGGCCAGTTAGCATGAGGACAGCTTGTTCTAGTTGCTAATGTGCTTAAAAACTTGCTGCACATAATTTGAAACAGCTTTTGTGTGAGATGCCATGGCTCCAGTTTCTGAGGTCTAGTTCTAATTCCAAATCAAATGGAAGCAGCTGAATTAGAAAATGACAGGTTATGCACTAACATCGCCTGCCTTGGCTACAAAGATAATTTTTTTCATCATTGCTATTGATATGAAAGTTAATTCTCCCCAATATTAAAATATTTAATGGATGACAGCTGTCTGAAATACGAAGCCTGCAGCCCCTATTTACCGAAGGAGAGCTCTCAATAACTGTGTGGCAGTTCTAACACACTTGCAAATTATTTAAAGATGTATCACCTTTGCTAGTAAGGAAGCAGATGTTAAAAAGATTCAGTGCCTCCTTAAAAGTTGATCGGAATCTCAAGAGTTTTAATCAATGTAGCTTTTTATTTCCCTGGCTTGGAATTAAATGGGATTCCTTGGTTGAAATGCATTGGAAAAGAGCATGCTGGAATCCAAATACCTTTCAGTGCCTAGAATTTAAAACTTTCATTTGTAACTCCAATAGGTTGCAGAGAATTAAATCGAGGTGGGAAAGAAATAGGAGAAGGCAGATTTTTAGTTGAAGTTTTTGCCTACTTAAACAAGGGCTAGGAATGGCTGTAGCGGTGAGAGGTTTTAGACACTGTGTGAACAAAGAGTGAGGATTCAGCTTCTAATTCACATTCATCAGGCTGAAGATTCAGTTCTTCTTAAACACCAAGTGCACTGCTGATGCCCTCACTAATAGGATTTCAAATGCTATAGTTGTAACTATCCTAGAAAATATTAATGAAAAACATGACGGTCCAAAGAAAGCCTTGAAAAAACCTCAGAGATCAAAATTTCTTAGGATACTATACACATGAAGAAAAATGAGAGAACTTTGGCTAAAATAAATTAAGGCGAAGAGAAAAAAATTTATTCAAAGGAAGTTTTAGAAATATGGGCTTCCTTGGATTACTTTCCTTTAGAAAAAATGCAAATTGGCCAAACATTTAGTATTTATAAACATTTATTTGTCTCTAGTAAAATTGAAGTGAACTGGAAATTAAGAATTGGAGTAGAAAAAGTAGAATAGTGCCTCTTAACACACAGGAAAATCGAGCAGCTGCTTATTTGGTGAGGGCTACTGAGTGTGGTTGTGCAGGTTGTGCACTGCACAACTCAGGAGATACTATTCAGTTTGTAGCCTGTGTGCATGACACCAAAGTGTCATGCAGAGTACAGTTTGTGTGGCCGCCCGTGGTTATACCTGAACTGGTGCAATTTCAAGGTAAAAGGACAAACTTGTCTGTTCAAATCTTCCCCTATAAACAACCCCAATACCTTATTGTCTTGTTAAAATAACTTTATAAGGGATAAGATTTAAATAGTTTACAGAAAAGACATTATCAGTGAAGAATAATATTTTGGTTAGCTAACACGTTAACGTCCCCATACTCTTTTTGGTAAAAGAGACACTGTCATAGTTCCTGACCTCAACTTGCTGACATTTAAGTAAGAGACATAAAGTAAGCTAAGGATGTTAACATCAGCATGAAGAGTTCTGGGCGGTTAAAGAAAGTAGAGATCAGGTACGGTTGAGGTGAGGGGAGGATCAAGGAAAGTTTCTGGTGAAGGTGCTATATTAGATGGGTCTCAATGGAAGACACAACTCGTAACTGGGACTAGAACAGTATTCTAGGGCTCTAAAAGTCCTGAGAATTGTAAGAATTTAGGTGAATTGAAGAAATGTTTGAAGATTTTTTTTAACTTCTCAATATACATTGTAGTTGATTTTCATGTCCTTTTACCTGTTCCTCTTTCCCCCCCTCCCTCACTCCCCTCACCTTCCAATGACATCGTTATCTGCTTGCTTGTCTTAACAAGTTCAAGGAATTGTTGTAATTGTTGTGTCTTCTCCCCACATTTGTTTGTATATTTATTTATTTATTTTTAGCTCCCACAAATAAGTGAGAACATGTGGTATTTCTCTTTCTGTGCCTGACTTGTTTCACTTAATATAATTTTTGCTAAGTCCATCCATGTTGTTGTGAATGGTAGAATTTCATTCTTTTTTATAGCAGAATAGTATTGCATTGTGTAGATATACCACAGTTTCCTTATCCACTCATTAGATGATGGACATCTGGGCTGGTTCCAACTCTTGGCTATTATAAATAGTGCTGCAATAAACATGGGAGTACAGGTATCCCTTTGGCATGATGATTTCCATTCTTCTAGGTATATTTCCAGCAGTGGAATAGCTGGGTCATGTGGTAGATCTATCTGTAATTGTTTGAGAAAACTCCATACCATTTTCCATAAAGGCTGCACCATAAAGGCTGCTGTTTGCAGTCCCACAAAGAGTGTATGAGAGTTGCCTTTTTTCCGCAACCTCGTCAGCCTTTATCATTCTTGGTTTTATGAATATTAGCCATCCTAACAGTAGTGAGATGGTATCTCAAAGTGGTTTTGATTTTCATTTCCTGAATGCTGAGTGATGTTGAGCATTTTGTCATGTATCTGTTGGCCATTTATATATCTTCCTTTGAGAAATGCCTATACACCTCCCTTGCCCATTTTTTAATTGGGTTATTTGGTTTTTTTGCTGTAAAGTTGTTTGAGTTCCTTGTATATTCTGTATATTTATCCTTCATCACAAGAGTATTTCACAAACATTTTCTCCAACTCTGTTGGTTGTCTTTTCACTCTGTTGATTGTTTTTTTTTTTTTTTTTTTTTTTTTTTTTGCTGTGCAGAAGTTTTTAGTTTGATTAAGTGCCATTTGTTTATTTTTCCTGTGGTTGCCTGTGTTTTGGGGGTCATATTCATGAAGTCTGTACCCACTTCTACTTCCCGGAGTGATTCCCCTATGTTTTCTTTAAGGCGTTTTATTGTTTTCAGATGTATATTTAATTCTTTAATCCATTTTGAGTTAAGTTTGGTATATGGTGAGAGGTATGGGTCTAGTTTCATTCTCCTGCATGTGAATATCCAGTTATCCCAGCACCATTTGCTGAAGAGGCAGTCTCTTCCCCAGTGTGTAGACTTAGTGCCATTGTCACAGATCAGATGGCTGTAGGTGTATGGGGTGATTTCTGGGTTCTCTATTCTATTCCATTGATCAGTGTGTCTGTTTTTATGCCAGTACCATGCTGTTTAGGTTACTATAGCTTTGTAGTACAGTTTAAAGTCAGGTAGTGTTATGCCTCCACCTTTATTTTTTTTTTGCTCAGGATTGCTTTGGCTATACATGATCTTTTGTTATTCCATATAAATGTCTGGATAGTTTTTTCTATTTCAGAGAAAAACGTCATTGGAATTTTGATGGGGATTGCATTGAATCTGTAGATCACTTTGGGTAATATGGACATTTTCACAATGTTAATTCCTTGAATCCAAGAGCATGGGATATCTTTCCATTTTCTTGTGTGCTCTTTAATTTCTCTCAACAGTGGTTTGTAGTTCTCAACATAGAGATTTTTCACATCCTTGGTTAACTTTATTCCTATGTATTTTATTTTTTGTGGTGGCTATTGTAAATGGGCTAGCTTTCTTGATTTCTTTTTCTGCATGTTCATTGTTGGAGTATAGAAATGCTACTGATTTTTGTGTATTGATTTTGTATCCTGCAACTTTGCTGAGATCATTTATCAACTCTAAGAGGTTTTTGGAGAGGCTTTAGGCTATTCAATACACAGGATCATATCATTCACAAACAGGGACAGTTTGACTTTATCTTTTCCAATCTGGATGCCATTTCTTTCTGTCTCTTCTCTGACTGCTCTGGCTAGTACTTCCAACACTATGTTGAATAGGAGTGGTGAGAGTGGGCATCCTTGTCTAGTTCTTGTTCTTAAGGGAATAGCTTTCTGCTTTTTCCCATTCAGGATGATATTGGCAGTGGGTGTATCATATATGGCTTTAATTGTGTTAAAATACTTTCCATCTATACCTAGCTTGTACAGAGTCTTTATCATGAATGAATGTTGAATTTTGTCAAATGCTTTTTCAGCACTTATAGAGATGATCATATTATTTTTGTGTTTGATTTTACTGATGTGGCATGTCACATTTATTGATTTGCATATGTTAAACCAACCTTGCATCCCTGAGATGAATCCCACATGATCACGGTGTATAATTTTGTGTATGTGTTGCTGTATTCTGTTAGCTAGTATTTTATTGAGGGTTTTTGCATCTATATTCATCAAGGATATTATATTGGCTTGTAGTTTTATTTTTTTGTTATATCTTTGTCTGGTTTTTGTGTGATGTTTGCCTCATAGAATGAGTTTGGGAGAACGGCCTCTATTTCATTCTTTTGGAATAGTTTGTAGAAAATTGGTATCAATTCCTCTTTGAAGTTTTGGTAGAATTCTGCAGTGAATCCATCATGATCTTGGGCTTTTCTTTGTCGGGAACCTTCTGATAACAGCTTCAATATCTTTTATTGTTATTTGTCTGTTGAGATTTTCTATATCTTCTTGGCTCAGTTTTGTTAGTTTGTGTGTGTCCAGAAATTCATCCATTTCCTCCAGATTTTCAAATTTGTTTGCATATAGTTGTTTATAGTAGTCTCGAGTGATTCCTTGTCTTTCTGAGGTATCCGTTGTAATGTCACCTTTTTCATTTCTAATTTTTGTTATTAGGATCTTCTCTTTTCTTTTCTTGGTTAGCCTTGCTAAAGCTTTGTCAATTTTATTTATCTTTTCAAAAAACCACCTTTTTGTTTCATTTATCTTTTGTATCATTTTTTGAGTTTCTATTTCATTTAGTTTTACTCTGATCTTAATTATTTCTCTCCATTTGCTAACTGTGGATTTGGATTGTTCTTGTTTTTCTAGTTCTTTAAGGTGAAGTGTTACCTTCTTTACTTGACATCTTTCCATTCTTCTGAAGTAAGCGTTTAATGCAATACATTTCCCCCATTAGTACTGCTTTTGCTTTATCCCAGAGGTTTTGGTATGATGTGTCATTATTTGACTATAACATGTCTTGGAGAGGACCTTTTTGGGTTGAATATGTTTAGGGATCTTTGGGCCTCCTAAATCTGAAGATCTGTGACTTTCCGTATACCTGGGAAGTTTTCTGCTATTTTTTTGTTGAATATGTTTTCAATGCCATTTCCTTTTTCCTCCTCTTCTGGAATACCAATGATTTGGATATTTGAACACTTAAGGTTGTCTGTTATCTCTCTTAGATTTTCTTGAATTTTTTAAATTCATTTTTCTTCTTTTTTTTTTTTGTTCCACCTGTGTTAATTCAAACAGCCCGTCTTCAGGGTCAGAAATTCTCTCTTCTGCTTGTTCTAGCCTGCTCATTAGACTTTCTGCTTTGTTTTTTATTTTGTTGAATGAATCCTTCAGCTCCTCAAGCTCTGCCACATTATTTTTCAGGGCATTGATTTCTTTGTACATTTCTTCTTTCAGATCCTGTATATTTTTTCTCATTTCATTGTGTTGTCTAACTGAGTTTTTTTTTTTTTTTAAATCTCATTTAGTTTCCTTAGAATTGTTGCTCATAATTCCTAGTCATTTCAAGGACTTCCAAGGACTTTCAAGGACTCTATAGGATCTAGAGTTTGAGAGTTATTATTTTCCTTTGGTAGTGACATTCTGTCTTCATTTTTCATATTTCGGGTATCTTTCCTTTGGTGTTTAGTCATTGTGGCAGGGAGTATCGTTGTCCACTCATTCCACCCTCATGTTTGGCCTGGGTACCGAAGGGACTGCCAATTCTGGGCAGCAGGTGCTGGCCTGGGCTGGCAGTCCCTCAGTGCCTTCCTGTTCCAGCACAGCTGGCTTGGGGTGTGTGGGCCCAGCCACTCTCAGGCCTCTCCTGCCGGTGGGGACTGGCCTGGGCTGGGGATCCTGTGGCACCTGCCCATTCCAGTGCAGCTGACTCAGGGCGTGTGGGGCTGGCAGCTCTCAGGCCTCTTTGGGCAGTAGGGACTGGCCTGGGCTAGGGGTCCTGCAGTGTGTGGCTCCTGCCTGTTTCAGTACAGCTCTTGGGTCTCTTGTTGTTGCTTCTTAATGGTTGTAAATTGGTTGATTTGTGGGAGAGAGTGGTGCTAGGAACTGTCTATTCTGCCATCTTGACCAGATGCCTCAAAGATCTTAATATAATTAAGGTTTGTTTTTTTTTTCCTTTTTTGTCTTTTTTACTGACCGGTAACAGGATCGCAACCCTCGGTGTTGCGCCCGCACCGCGCTCAGCCAGCGAGCGGGGACCGGTCTCCACATGGGATCCGAACCCTCTCCAGTGCGCCACCGGGCCGGCCCATTAATATAATTAAGTTTGATTAGAATTCTATGTGGTTTGCTCATGTTTTTATGCTAGCTATTCTTGTCATTTTTAGGAGAGAAGTGGGTTAAAAAAAATAAAAGGCTTATAATGACAAGGGGTAAAAGTCATATTCAGGTAGATATTGGCATAAGGACTTTTTTTTCTCTTTCTTTTGTTATATAAACTGAACTGTCCATTTACTCTCATGAAAATGTAGTTAGGTCATTTCCAACCACACTCATTTGCAATCTTTAGCCACTTCATCAGCAGCATCATCTAAAAATAAAAATAAAAATAAAAACATACAAACTATCTTTGGCCTATCTGATTTATTTTGTTTTGCTCAATCCTGTTGAGATACTGTGTAGAACATAACTCAGAACTGTCCTGAGGGGTGAGGGAACTGGGACAGCTATTCACCAACTCCTGTGTTCTTGGGTTAGTCCAGATGGTATCAACTTCCTGGGACTTCCAGTGAGCTGGTGGAACATGCCCCAGTTGCCAGACAATGCTTTCAGGCATAGAGGTGCAGAAAGCCATTGGCTTGTAAGGGAAGGTGGTCTCCAGGAGGGCTGAAGGAATATGAGTGAAGCAAGAGCAGAGTCTGTTATGGTATGAGCCTTATGAAAAAGACAAAGAAAGAAATGAAGAGTAAGATTCTGTGGTCAGTGAAGAGTTAAATGAAGTAAAATAAAAAAAATTTTTCAATTAAACTTCTTAGTAATAATATTTGTTATGAACAGATACACAGCTTTTATCAAACTTACATATATATGGAATACATTTTTTGAGGAGCATCTTACAAGGCTAAGGGCCTCTGGAACATATTTTACAAATATCTCATTCCTGCATTTACATAGTGTCTCTATGTTCAAGTTACGTCTTTAGGCACTGGATGGGAGTAGGGAAATGTAGGGGTAAATTTGACTTGAATCTTGCCTTCTAGTTCCTTATGATTCAGTAGGGAAGGTAAGATACGTGTGACAGTGATCATAATGTAAATTAATAAAGTGTGGAAGGGTTATGGGAGATTAGAGGAAAGAAAGATTTTTTCTAGCTGGGCTACAAGGAAGACTTCCTGAATGAAGTGTCATTGACCTGGACCTTGAATTTAGGATGGGCTTAGGGAATGTCATGAAGGAGGCTAGTAGCAAATTACGCTAGAGGCAGGAGATAGCATAAGCCAAGGCATAGAGGGTAGAATTAATGTGGAATAGTGCTGAAAAAGTCCTTTCTTTTATAGATGCTCATAAAGTCTACAAAAGATAGGCTAGAAGACATGAGCAAAACTATCTAAAACTTCTCTCAGTAATGAACTGCATATATATGAATGTTTGTATGTGTACACACATATACACACAAATGTATCTTCAGACATTTAATAATTACCTTTCCATGTGGACATACAACCTTATTCTCCTGGTTGATGAGTCTAGAAAATAGCTCATACTGTCAAGGAACTGCCGTGTATTCTGTGGGCAGCTCACTCAATTTCTCACCATTCTCATCACACCTGGATTTGTTACAGCGGTGGCCTCAACCCACCAAAAGGAGGACCTTGAAGACTCCCCTCCACAGAAGAGTACCTGTTTCAGGAGCTACTGCACTCCAGAATCTGTCCATTTAACCCCAAACGTAAAAGCACTTAATTTATCCAACCTAAACAAGCTCTTGCTAATGCTCAGGTGACTAGCTGTAATGAAAGGCTGGGGCTATTAGTTTAGTTCTCACGTCAGTGGGAGTATGAATGACTGATTGCAGTGAAGCTCTGCCCCTGGGGAAACAATTCAAAACACATAGAATTATATTGTGGAAAATATACCAACATAGTTGGAAGGAAAAACTTTAATAAGACTACTTTTCATTTTTTAAATGTTGCCTTTTAAGCCTTATCCAGACGCACACACATTTTTCTTATTACCACAGTGATTCCCATTTTGTGCTCTCATTTATTAACGTACCTTAATTTCTTTCTCCATATTCTTTTAAATTATTACTGAAGCATCTATTTTCAAAGAATAATTTGATTATTTTTGCAAAAATAAGTGCTCATCATAAAATTGTCAATCAAAACTCAAAACTACCAAAAGAAAGTAACAAAAATCCTCAAAATTTCACATTCAAAAATACCTATCATTAAAATTTACATACATAATTCTAGACAGACTGACATTGTTTTTCACTGAGAAAGGCAGATAAGATGAAACTGAAGCAATTGTTGAACTTTAGATAAGGCTCTGACAAACTATGGGGCTTTCTAATGTGCCCCATTAAAGTTTCTCATCAAAGCAATATGGATAGACTCTAAAATACTGGAGTTTTTTTGTTTGTTTTTGGCTTTTTTTTTAGCTATGTGTTTTGACTTTGACTCTGCCTTTAAGGATGAGAAAATTAGAATTGCTCCCATCCCCCCCACTCATTTTCATCTTTGTATTATTATACTGTTATTTTAACGTCATCAAGTTTTATTAGCATTGTCTTCAGTTTCATAGTCCTGAATACTTTCTTTTGATTCACCTGTCAGTTCACTGGATAAAGGGTTTCCGAGTTTTATATACCTGAGCTCTTTCATGCTTAAGCACAGCACTGTCCAATAGAACTTTTTGTGATGATAGGAATGTTCTGTATCTGTGCTGTCACTAGTAGCCACATGTGACTGTTGAACACTTGAAATGTTGCTAGTGTGACTAAGGAACTGAATTTTAAATATCATTTAGTTTTAATTAATTAATTAAAACTTAGATAGCCACATGTAGCTAGTAGCTACCACAGTGACCAGCAGCTCTGTCTTTAATCTTTAGTGTATCTTCACACCTCTTATATCTTTATACTAAGATATAAAATCTCAGGTCACAGTTTCCATTAGAATTTTGTACACATTGAGGGTTATGAAAATTTTGAAGCTATTCTGAGTTTTACCTCCTTATTTGACAATTTTCTACATTGTGAGAGATCCTGGAAGGCAGGGAGGCAAGGCTGCCTAGAGCTGTTATAACAGGCAGGATCCACGATATTCTGAATGATTTTCCATATTTACCAACCAGTACTAATAACAAAGTAGCATGTCCACGTGGGTATATCAACAAGAAAAGGTTATTATATCTGCAAGGTAGTTGGTTATGGCAGCTTCACAAAAGAGAAATTTAGAGAGGTTAACTTGTCTAATGTTACACAGATAGTAAATGGTAGAAATAGGACCTGATCCAAGTCTATTACTATTTTTTCCACCACCCTGTAGATTTAACTTTTTAGCAGCAAAAGTCCTTTTCTAAAAATAAAATCTTGTGTAGAATTCTAAAATATAAGGTATTTAAAATTGTTTTTAATGCTATAAATATATTTTAGATGTCAAATTTATTTTATTTTTATCAAGAAGTTTAGTTTTCTTTTTCTTTTCTTTTTTTTTAAATTGAAACACAGTTGATTGTACATGTCTGTGGGGTACACCATTGAATATCAATACCTGTGTGCAATATGTGATGTTCAAATCAGGATAATTAGTGTATTAAACATTATACAATGTAATAAGTTTTCATGGCCCTTTAGCAATTCCTCCCTTACCAACTTCCCTCTCTCCCTTTTCCACCTCTGATAACCTCAGTTCTGTTCTCTTGAAAGGTCAACATATTGTTGTGATTGCTGTATCTTTTATGTATCTATGTATTTATTTATTTACCTCTCACTTATGAGTGAGGACATGTGGTATTTTCCTGTGCCTCTCTTATTTAACTTAACATAACATTCTCTAAGTCCATCCATGTTGCTTCGAATGGTAATATTTCATTCTTTTTTACAGCAGAGTAGTATTCCATTGTGTATATATACCACATTTTCCTTATCTAGTTATCTGACAATGGACATTTAGGTTGGTTCCAACTCTTGGCTATTGTAAATACGGCTTCAATAAACATGGGAATACAGGTATCCCTTCAGCATGATGATTTCCATTCCTTTGGGTATATACCCAGCAGTGGGATTGCTGGACCATATTGCAATTCTATTTGTAGGTGTTTGATAAAACTCCATACTGTTTTCCATATGCTGCACCTATTTAAAGTCCCACCAATGGTACAAGAGGGTTCCCCTTTCTCTTCATCCTCGTCAGCATTTGTTATTCTCTGTCTTTTTGATAACAGTCTAAGTGGAGTGAGATGATATCTCAACGTGGTTCTGATTTGCATTGCCCTGATGCTGAGTGATGTTGAGCATTTTTTCATGTGTCTGTTGGCCATTTGTATATCTTCCTGTGAGAAATGCCTATTCAGCTCCTTTGCCCAATTTTTAATTGGGTTACTTGTTTTTTTTGCTGTTTAGTTGTTTGAGTTCCTTGTATATTCTGGATATTAATCCTTTGTTGAATGCATATTTTGCTAATATTTTCTCCCACTCTGTAGGTTGCATTTTCACTCTGTTGATTGTTTCTTTTGTGGTGCAGAAGCTTTTTAGTTTTATATAATCCCAATTGTTTATTTCTTTGTTGTTGCCTGTGCTTTTGGGATCATATTTGTAAAGTCTTTGCCCAGTCCTACTTTCTGAAGTGTTTCCCCTATTTTTTTTTTAAGGAGTTTTATAGTTTCAGGTCTTACAGTTAAATCTTTAATTCATTTGGAGTTGATTTTGGTATCTGGTGAGAAGTACAGGTCTAATTTCTTTCTTATACACATGGATGTCCAGTTTTCCCAGCATCGTTTAGTGAACAGGCAGTATTTTCTCCAAAATCTGTACTTGGTGCTTTTGTCCAAGAACAGTTGGCTATAAGTATGTGGGTTGATTTTTGGGTTCTCTATTCTGTTCCTCTGCCTCTGTGTGTCTGTTTTTATGCCAGTTCCATGATGTTTTGGTTAGTATAGATTTGTAGTATAATTTAAATCAGGTAGTGTTGTGCCTCCAGCTTTACTTATTTATTCATTTATTTATTTGCTCAGAATTGCTTTGGCTATTTGGGGTCTTTTGTTTTTCCATAAGAATGTTAGGATTTTCTTTTTCTATTTCTGCAAAGAAAGCCGTTGGTATTTTGATGGGGGTTGCATTGGGTAGTATGGACATTTTCACAATGTTAATTATTCCAATCCAAGAACATGGAACGTCTTTCCATCTTTTTGTGTTCTTTTTAGTTCCTTGCAATAGTGATTTGTAATTCTTGTTGTAGAGACCTTTCACCTCCTTTGTTAACTTTACCCTAGATAGTTTATGGTTTTTGGTGACTATTGTAAATGTGCTTGCTTTTGTGATTTCTTTTACTGCTAGTTTGTTGTTGGAGTGTAAAAATACTACTGATTTTTGCTAAGAGGAAAGTTTATTGTGATAAATGCTTACATCAAAAGAATAGAAAGATTTCAAATGAACAACCTGACATAACACATCAAAGAACTAGAAAACCAAGAAGAATTCACTGCCAAAATTAGTGGACAGAAAGAAAAAAATTAAGTTCATTGTAGAAATAAATGAAATAGAAACACAAAAAACAACACAAAAGATCAATGAAACAAAAAGTTGTCTTTCTGAGAAGATAAACAAAATACATAAACCATTATCTAGGTTAACTGAAAAAATAAAAGACTCAAATAACAAAGATTGGAGATGAAAAAGAAGACATTTCAATTGATAGCACAGAAATACAAAAAATCATTAGAGGCTATTATAAAAAACGATATGCCCACAAATTTGAAAACCTGAGGAAGTGGATACATTTCTGGACACATACAAACCACCAAGACTGAACCAAGAAGAAATAGAAAACCCAAACAGATGAATAATAAGCACTGAGAAGGAAGAAGTAATCAGCAGTTTCTCAACAAAGAAAACCCAGGACAAGATGGATTTACTGCTGAATTCTACCAATTCTCTTTAAACTATTCCAAAAAATTGGTACTAAGGAATCAGTACCAATTCTCTTTAAACTATTCCAAAAAATTGAAAAAGAGGTCATTCTCCCAAATTCATACCATGAGGCCAGCATCACCCTGATACTAGCGAGACAAAGATACAACAAAAAAAGAAAACTATAGGTTAACATCTTTGATGAACATGGACACAAAATTCCTCAAGAAAATATTAGCAAATAGAATACAGCAATACATCAAAAAAATTATACACCACAATTAATTGGGATTCATTTTAGGAATGCAAGGATGGTTCAACATACATAAGTCAATAAACGTGATATACCACATCAACAATGTCAAGGGCAAAAAGTATATGATGATCTCAATAGATGCAGAAAAAACATTTCACAAGATTCAATGACACTTCATGATAAAGACTCTCAGCAAATTAGGTATAGAAGGAAAGTATCTCAACACTGTGAAAGCTACATATGACAAACCAATCACCAATATCATCCTGACTGGGGAAAAGTTGAAAGCTTTTCCCTTAGAAACAGGAAAAAGACAACTCTCACCACTCCTATCTAACACAGTATTGGAAGTACTATCCAGAGCAATCAGGCGAGAGAAATAAAAAGCATCCAGATTGGAAAGGATGAAGTAAAATTGTCTCTGTTTGCAGATGACATGATTGCATATATAGAAAAGCCTAAAGACTCTACAAAAAAAACCTCTTAGAGTTGATAAACAGTTTCAGTAAAGTTGCAGGATACAAAATCAATATGCAAAAAATCAGTAGATGTCAAATTTAAAGCATTAACTATTCAAAAGCCAAACCATGAAAATGATGAGGCTGTTTTAATCAACACCAAAGTTTGAAATCAGAGATCGTGACTGGCAGTTATAGCCGTACATTACTCAGCATTCAACTTATTTCTGTCTGGTTTGGTTTTTCATATCGAGGAATCCATGACTCATGCTGATAAAGATTTGTAAGAGTCACTCTTTTTTTAATAGCATGCATTCAACTCAGGACAATCCTCAATTAAACTGATCCAGAAATGTAAAAGAGAAGTAATAGAAAAAATTTGGTTTTAAAGTTGAATCATAACCACATCTAATAAGTGCTTGCATTTCTTAACTTCAATAGAAAGGTCAGCTCCCAACTTATAGTAAATATCAAAGCTATCTCTAGTATGCTATGTGTGACTGGTTCAATTAGAATTTAATAAGTGAATCCTGAGCTATGCCAAGTGCGTGGGCCAAATGGACATGTATGGGTCTTTCCTGGTGCAGGACTGAGCAGAATATCCCATGATGCCTGAGGTATTTACATGGCGGCTTCTGCATGAGGGGACTTTTAATAGATTGGTGGAGACCTGTAACTTTGCCACGTGATGATACATTTGTACGAAGCTCATAAAATATATAAGGCAAGTAAGAGAGGCTTTCTTCTAATATTTATAAAAAATAAGAATGCACATATTTTAATCACAGTATATTAAACTGTCAGCATGAGTTAAATTTTGGTTATCTTCAGTGTCCTATAAGTTGATAATTACATATTAAGATCTACATCTTGTTTTTCTAAACACAGTTTAAAGTATTAAAATATTTTAGCTGAAGATAGATCTACCATACGACCCAGCTATCCCACTGCTGGGAATACATCCAAAGGAATGGAAATCATCAAGTCGAAGGTATACCTGTTCCCCAATGTTCATCACAGCACTCTTCACAATAGCCAAGAGCTGGAATCAACCCAAATGTCCATCATCGGATGAGTGGATACGGAAAATGTGGTATATCTACACAATGGAATACTACTCAGCTATAAAAACGAATGAAATACTGCCATTTGCA
>NW_007728590.1:105558-165558 GCF_000696425.1 Galeopterus variegatus
CACACACACACACACACTCTCACACACACTCACACAAAAACAAACAGCAACAACAACAACATCAACAACAACAACAACAACAACAACAAAAAACCAGGGGGGGAGAGGAAGATTTAACAACCTCAACTTTTTTTTTTTTTTTTGAAGCTCTTACAACGAGAAAATGGAGGGGACACATCTGGGTGGGAGGGGGGAGAGGGAGGAGGGAGGGAGGTTTTGGTGATGGGACACAATAACTAACTACACTGTATATTGACAAAATAAAAAAATAATAAATAAAAAAAAATAAAGTATTAAAATATTTTAATATGCTTGAAAATCTATTTGAGCAACATAACCCATAAAACACTGTTGAATACAGTTTGGCATTATTCATAGGCTTTTCTTTCTTTCCTTCTTTTTTTTTTTTTTTTTTTGGTGGCTGGCCAGTATGGGGGTTTGAACCCTTTGACGTTGGTGTTATCAGCACCATGCTCTGAACAAGTGAGCTAACTGGCCAGCTCCAAAGGCATTGGTATTTATGTCTGTGTGGCATCTATCAAAAAACATTTCCCCAAGCCTTCATGACTTTGTTCCTAAACTCACTAGTTCACTTTCTTCTGTGGCCAAGGTAAAAAGGTGGCTCAATCAGACCTGCTTGTTCTGACTTGACAGAGTTCGAGAGGATCACTTTTCCTGGTTTCAGATCTTGTAGACCTTGGAGCAATGTGTGTGCGTGCGTGCGTGAGTGCGTGCCTGTGTGTTGTAAAATCCAGTACAAGTTACTGAGGTCAGTGGTTCAGAAAAATGGTCTAGGCTGATTATATTGCATGCTCAAATCCTGTGTAAATATCCTTAGATGGTCCTCTCTAGCTGGGCGGGGCACCCAAATTTCTTTTACTAGCATGAATCAACTTTTGGCAACTCTGTAAAAGAATCCCAGAAGTGGGCATTCCTCTCCTCTGGTTTTCTCCTCATTTGAAACTCCAAGCTTCTATGCTTCCTCACTCTGTTTCTAGTCTGTGGCCATTTCTTATCTCCTTGCAAGCAGAGGGGGCAGGGGCCAGATGTGTGCAGACAGTAAAGTCTGAAGTATTCAGAAAACAAGTCACACCCTCTTATTTCATGTGTGGGGAAACAGGCTTGCTCTTCTAAGTTTAGTGACAGCCAAAGTGTTGGTTCATATTATAAAGTCCTTTTTCAAAATATGGGAAGAGTAACTTACAGAGTTTGAGCACCCAAGAGAGTTAATATCCTTTAAAGATGTTTCTCATGTGCAGTCTGGGATGTGTGATAGATTCACTCATTGAATTGACCTTGGAGGACCTGTAGTCCACAACCCTCATCTGTTGTATAGGGAAACTGAGGCCCAGTGAGGTGTAACTGATTTTTTAAGGCCATAGATAAAGTGAGTGCTAGCACTTCTCTCACTTTTTAAGTGCTCACTTATTCAGCCAGATATTATTCTTGGTTCTGGAAAGAAAAAGCAAAGTAGACACAGTCCCTGTCCCCATGGAACTGATTGTATTGTGAGGGAGCAGGAACTTGAAGAGAAATTTCAGTACCGAGTACTAAGCATGAGACAGATTTTCCTAAAGTGATTTTGTCACTTTCTTTAAGCTTCTAAAGACCTACTGCTGCAACTGCTCCTGCTTCTATAATCATCAGCCAACATTTATATGCATGATTATTTTATTTCTCTCAACCCATTTAAGGTGGCTACATTATTGGTTCCATTTTATGGCTAAATAAACCGAGGCTAAGAAAAGTAAGCATCTTGTCTGCAACTGTTTTGTGGTATAACGTGCTAATATAAAAGGATATGACTGCTTCAAATCTAAAAAAAAAAAAAAAATACTGTCAGGAGAATAAGAAGGCAAGCCATAGAGCAGGAGAAAATATTGGCAAAAGACATATCCGATAAAGAATTTTTATCCAAAATACACAAAGAATACTCTTAGCCCCTTTGTCAAGATTCATCTAGAAGGTTAGCATAGCAAAAGACTAGCCCCAGGTCCAGTGTTTTCTTTTAACTCATATTGAGGGGTAACATTTTATTTAGTAGTGCTCTAGGTATCTTTGAATCTGATAATTGCTCCATTTATTTTCAGCTTCTGTACTACTTTGGGTGGATGTCAAGAAAAGAAACTAAAGAAAAAAACATCAACTAAGAAGGAAAAGGTTATATACTTTATTTATTTATTTATTTATTTTTACTTTAGACACCCTAACTATATTAAACTTTCTCACTTGAAATCTATTGTTAATGTCCTTTTTCGTCCCACAGTTGAGGGTGGGCAGATTATTACCAGGTCATGCTGACATTGAACAGTACGTACACTGTGGAGAGGACCCACTGAGTTTATTATTAATCCTGTATATAATAGAAAAAAAATTCCCCAAATGTCTATACAACCCCAACCCTTTGTTTCCTGTTTGCATTGCTGTTTGCTGTGGTGTGCTGCTCCCGGGCCCACTATAAATGCCAAGTGCAATTTCTTCTTTGAATTTAACACTGAAACCATAAATTGCTTGTCCATTTATAAATAAAATAAAATGTGGGATATGATGGAGCTCGAGAGAGCATATTGTCTGAAACTCTTGGATCTCATTCTCAGCACAGATATCCCAAAGCTGTTTGGCAAAGTATTAATTGAGCTGGATGTTAGGGCTGTTCACAGACTTCTGAGGGCAGGTGGACTAGGTACTTAGGTGAGATTGTCTCAGAGCATTAGAAAATGTCAATTGCCTGAGACTTTTCATGTCTTCTTCTGAAGCATTACTATCTCCCTGGTTTTCCAGTATAACTGTGAGGATCAATTTGAAATAGCTAGAAGTATTACCGATTGGAAAAAAAAGTTAGAAAGCATCATATTTAGACACAGCATAAAAAGCAGACTCTGTTTTCTCTACAGAGACTGATGTCAAGAGAGAGCAAGTTTTCTTTCTCATTAAAGTATATTCTTTCCATTTTATTCAGTTTGGAAACACTAGAAGGTTCTCAAAGATTGAACTCTAGGTTGGATACTCTGTTGCCTTCTATGTTAGTGGTTTTTCCATGCAGTTAGAACAGGACATAGCACCTTATGAATGAGTGCCAGCTGGCTGTTAAACAAGAATGGCACGTGCAATGGTCTGAATGTCGTTCCTTCCAAAGCTCACGTGGGAGCCCGATTCCAAATGTGGCAGGGTTGAAAGGTGAAGCCTTTAAGAGGTGACTGGATTGCGGGGACCATGCTCTCATGAATGGATTAACCCATTCATGGAGTAATGGATTAATGGTTTAATGTGTTATCATGGTGTGGACTGGTGGCCTTATAAGGAGAGCACATGAAAACGCTCTTGCCATTCTCACCATGTAATACCCTGTGTTGCTGTGGGACTCTGTAGAGTCCTCACCAAAAAGAAGATGTGTCCCCTGGGCCTTGGGCATCACAGCCTCCAAAACTTCAAGAAATAGATTTTGTTTCTTTATAGATTGCCCAGTTTCATGTATTCTGCTGTCAGCGACAGGAAATGGACTAATACAGCGTGGAAGTTAGTTAAGGGATAGTCTCGTGTTATGGAAACTGTAGTAGCATCTGAAGGCCTGGGCGCTGCTAATTAGTGCTCTGAACTGATGCAAAACACTTAAATTGAAGGGCCTCTGATGCCTCCTGTGTGAAATGTAGGAAGAGAAGAAGGTTGAATCAGCCTGTGGTCTCCAAGTTCTCTCCTAGTTCTAGCTTTTTAGAGTTCCGTGGAAATGAGCTGAGATGCCAGGGGTCAGCTTTGGATGTCCTCCTTTGAACAGTCTTCCCCAGGGTTTTCTATCAGCCTAGTGAAGTGTCTACAAGGGCATTGTCCCCTCCACCTGCCCCACACTACAGGATGAGCACACCATATGAGAATCCTGATACTCCAACCCCACATGGGCTAACGCTTTGTAGGTGAAAAAGCACTGCTGCTTGTATGACTCTCCCAAGAATCCTCTAAGGTGGGAACTGTTACTGTGCAGAGCTTACAGGTGAGGAAATTATTTTGGAGAGACAAAGTGTGCTTGACCCAACCATGCCAAGTCATCCTGGGCAGTCATGGCCAGGTAGTAAATATAGCTTTAGGAGTAGAAATGCCTTGGGTTTGAATCCTCTGCCATTTATACTTTCTGTGATCTTGGGCATTACTTAGTCTCAGTTTCTGCATTTCTACAGGAGAGTTCATAATACTCAAAGGAATGTTTTAATATAAAATGGTATGTGTGGGGGAAAGGAATGTTTTTACATGATGTATGAAAAGTGCTTTGCATGATAATATCCATGGAGTAAATTCTTAAACATAATAACTATAATTATTATTTTATTATTATTATTTTTAAACTTCACATTAGTTCATAATTTTATTTTTTTCACATTTTTATTTTATTTTTAGTTTTTAAATTTGTATTAGTTATAAGTATTCATGGGGTACAAAGCTGATTGTCACCATGCGTGCTCAAGATGTGATGGCCAGATCCATACTGGCAGCATGCCCATGACCATAAACTGCAATTATACTCCATGTCCCCAACCCAATTATCCCCAACCTCCCTCTGCATTCCCTTTCGCCCACTCCACTTTGTGTCCCTAGGTCTGCACTCTCCCTCTGCAAGTCCAACACATCACTGTGGTTCTTCTTTCCTTCCTTCTTTCTCTCTTAGCTCCCACTTATGAGTGAGCACATGTGGTACTTATCCCTCTGTGCTTTGTTTATTTCACTCAACACAAGTTTCTCCAAGTTTATCCATGTTGTTGCAAATGGGGATATTTCATTCTTTTTTATGGCAGAGTAGTATTCCATGATGTATATATACCACATTTTCCTTATCCAATCATCCATCTATGGATGTTTAGGTTGGTTCCATATCTTGGCTTTTGTGAACAGAGCTGCGATGAACATGGGAGTGCAGGTATCCCTTCGACATGATGATTTCCATTCCTCTGGGTATACACCCAGAAGTGAGATTGCTGGATTGTATGGAAGATCTATCTGTAGTTGTTTGAGGAAACTCCATACTGTTTTCCATAGTGGTTGTACTAATTTACAGTCCCACCAACAGTGTAGGAGTGTTCCCTCTCTCCACATCCTCACCAGCATTTGTTATTCTCCATCTTTTTGGTTATAGCCAGTCTAACTAGGGTGAGGTGATTATCTCAATGTGGTTTTAATTTGCACTTCCCTGATGACTAGTGATGTTTTCATATACTGTTGGCTATTTGTACGTCTTCCTTTGAAAAATGTCTATTCAGTTCCTTTGCCCATTTTTTAATTGGGTTATTTGTTTTTTTACTGTGTAATTGTTTGAATTCCTTGTACATTGTGGATATTAATCCCTTGTTGGATACATAGTTAGGAAAAGCTTTCTCCCACTCTGTAGGTTGTCATTTCACTCTGTTGATTGTTTCCTTTCCTGTGCAAAAGCTTTTTAGTTCGATATAGTCATGTTTGTTTATTTTTTCTTTTGTTACCTGTGCTTTTGGGCTCTTGTTCATAAAGTCTGTGTCCAGACCTAGTTCCTGAAGCATTTCACCTATATTTTCCCTTAGTAATTTTACAGTTTAAGGTCTTATACTTAAGTCTTCAATCCATTTTGAGTTGATTTTAGCATGTGGTGAGAGATGCATGTCTAGTTTCATTCTTCTGCATGTGGATATCCAATTTTCCCAGCACCACTTATTAAAGAGGCAGTCTTTTCCCCAATGTAGGATTGTTGTTGCCTTAGTCAAATATTAGATGGCTGTAAGCCGGAGGGGTGATTTCTGGTTCTCTGTTCTGTTTCATGGGTATGAGTGTCTATTTTTATGCCAGTACCATGCTGTTTTGGTTACTATAGCTTTGTTGTATAATTTGAAGTCAGGGAGTATTATGCCTCTGGCTTTATTTTTTTTGCTCAGGATTGCTTTGGCTATTTGGAGTCTTTTTTTGTTCCATATGAATGTTAAGATTGTTTTTTCCTTTTCTGTGAACAATGTCATTGGTATTTTGATGGGGATTGAATTGAATCTGTAGATCACTTTGGTTAGTATAGACATTTTCACAATGTTAATTCTTCTAATCCAAGAGCATGGAATGTCTTTCCATCTTTTTGTGTCTTCTTTAATTTCTTTCAGTAGTGGTTTATAGTTCTCATAGTAGGGAACTTTCACCTCCTTGGTTAAATTGATACCTAGGTATTTTTTTGTAACTGTTGTAAATGGGCTTACTTTTTTGATTTCTCTTTCTGCTAGCTCATTATTGGAGAATATAAATGCAACTGATAGGAGGGCATTTATTTTTTGTCTTGTAATGTTACTGAAATTATTAACCAGCTCTAGGAGTTTTTTGATAGAATCTTTAGGTTTTTCTGTATACAGTATCAAGTCATCTGCAAACAGGGACAATTTGACTTCATCTTTTCCAATCTGGATTCCTTTATTTCTTTCTCTTGCCTGATTGCTCTGGCTAGTACATCCAGTACTGTGTTAAATAGAAGTGGTGAGAGTGGACATCCCTGTCCTGTTCCTGTTCTTAAGGAAAAAGCCTTCAGTTTTTCCCCATTCAGAATGTTACTGGCAGTGGACTTGTCATTGATAGCTTTTATTGTGTTGAGATACTTTCCTTCTGTAACTAATCTGTTGAGAGTCTTTATCATAAGGGATGATGAACTTTGTCATATGCTTTTTCAGCATCTATTGAGATAATCATATGGTCTTTGTCCTTGAGTTTGTTGATGTGATGTATCACATTTATTGAGTTTCATATGTTGGAACATCCTTGTATCCCTGGGTTGAATCCACCTTGATCATAGTGTATAATTTTTTATGTGTTTCTGTATTCTGATTGCTAATATTTTGTTGAGGAGTTTTGCAACTATGTTCATCAAGGATATTGGCTGTAATTTTCTTTTTTGTGTGTGTCTTTATCTGGTTTTATTATCAGAGTTATGTTGGCCTCACAGAATGAGTTTGGGAGAATGGTTTCTGTGTTAAGTTTTTTGGAATAGTTTGAGGAGAATTAGTATTAATTCCTCTTTAAAGGTTTGATAAAGTTCAGCTGTAAAGCCATCCGGACCTGGGTTTTTCTATGTTGGAAGACTGCTGATTACTGCTTCAATCTAGTTGCTTGTTATTGGTCTGTTCAGGTTTTCTGTCTCTTCTCAGTTCAGTCTGAGTAGTTTGTATGTGTCCAGAAATTTATTCATTTCTTCCAGGTTTTCATATTTTTTGTCATACAGTTGTTTATAATAGTCTCTAATGATTCTTCATATTTCTGTGGTATTGGTTGTAATGTCTCCCTTTTCATTTCTGATTTTTGTTATTTGGGACTTTTCTATTCTTTTTGTTAACCTAACTGACTATTTTATTTATCTTCTCAAAAAACCAACTTTTTGTTTTGCTGATCTTTTGTATTGTTTTTAGTGTCTCTATTTTATTTAGTTTTGCTCTGATCTTGATTATTTCTGGATTGTTGTTATTTTTCTAGTTCTTTGAGGTGTAGTGTTAGGTAGTTTATTTGGAGTCTTTCAATTCTTTTGATGTAAGCATTTATTGCAGTAAATTTCCCTCTTAGTACTGCTTTTGCAGTATCCCGCAGGTTTTGGTATAATGTGTCTTTATTTTCATTAGTTTCAAGAAATTTTTTGATTTCCTGTTTAATTTCTTCTTGGGCCCATAGGTCATTCAGGAGCCTATTGTTTAGTTTCCCTGTATTTGTATAGTTTCCAGGGTTTTGCTTGATATTAATTTCCAGTTTTAGTCCATTGTGGTCTGAAAAGATACATGGAATGATGTCAGTTTTTAAAAATCTGCTGAGACTAGATTTGTGACCTAATATGTGGTCTATCCTGGAAAATGTTCCATGAGCTCATGAGAAGAAAGTATATTCTTTTGTTGTTGGGTGAAATGTTCTGTATATATCTGCCAGGTCCAGTTGGTCTAAGGTGTAGTTTAAATCCTGTGTCTCTTTGTTGATTTGTTTCCTGGAAGATCTGTCCCACACTGAGAGAGGGATTTTCAGGTCACCCACTATTAATGTATTAGGGCCTATTTCTTTCTTTAGACCTAAGAGTATTTGCTTTATATATCTGGGTGCTCCAGTATTGGGCATGTACATAATTATGATTGTTCTGTCTTCTAGCTGGGTAGATCCTTCTATCATTATATAGTGGCCTTCTTTGTCTCTTTTTATGTTTTTTGGTTTAAAATCTATTTTATCTGATATAAGAATAGGTACTCCTGCTCATTTTTGGTTTCCATTTGCATGGTATATCTTTTTCCATCCCTTTAATTTTAGTCTGTGTATGTCTCTACAGGTGAGGTGGGCCTCTTGAAGACAGCATATACTTGGGTATAGCTTTTTAATCCAATCAATCAGTCTGTGTCTTTTGAATGGGGAGTTTAATCCATTCCCATTTAAGGTAGTTATTGACAAGTATTGTTTAATTCCTATCATTTAATTGCTTTTTGTTTAGATGTTTTAAATATCTTTTGATCATTACTTCCTCTTTTATTTCTCTTCTTTGATGTTAGTTGGAAATTTGAGGTGGCACGATTTAGGCTTCTCTTTCTCTTTTTCACTGGCATTTTTTGTTTTAATGGCAGGTTTTGTTCTTTCTGGTATATCCATGATAGTGGTCATCACTATTCATATTCCAGATGCAGGACTTTCTTGAGAATTTCTTGCAGGGCTGGTCATGTGGTGGTGAACTCCCACAATTTTTGTTTGTCTGGGAAATACACTATTTCTCCCTCATTTCTGAAGGAGAGACTTACTGGGTAAAGAATTCTTGGCTGGCATTTTTTTTTTCTTTTGATGTTTTGTATATATCATTCCACTTTCTTCTGGCCCGAAGGGTTTCAGTTGAGAAGTCTGCTGTTAGTCTGATGGGGGTTCCCTTATAGGTGACTTGACACTTTTCTCTTGCTGCTTTTAGAATTCAGTCTTTGTCTCTGAGCTTTGCAAGTTTGACTATAATGTGTCTTGGAGTGGATCTTTTTGGATTGAATTTGTTTAGGGGTCTTTGAGCTTCCTGGATCTGAAGGTCTATGTCTCTCTCTATATCTAGGAAGTTTTCAGTTATTATTTTCTTGAATAAGTTTTCGATACCCTTTCCTTTCTCCTCCCCTTCTGGAAGACCCACAATTTGTATGTTAGAGTGCTTGAGGTTGTCTACTATCTCTCTTAGATTTTCTTCATTATTTTTAGTTCTTTTTTCCTTTTTCTTGTCTGCCTGGGTTATTTTGAAAAGACCATCTTTGAGATCTGAAATTCTTTCTTCTGCTTGCTCTAGCCTGCTGCTCAAGTTCTCTGCTGTGTTTTCTATTTCATTCAGTGACTCTTTCATTTCTAGGAGTTCTGCTACACTCTTTTTTAAGGTATTAATTTCTTTGTAAATTTCCTCCTTCATATTCTGGATATTTTTTTCTTGTTTCAATTTGTTTTCTGATTGAGTAAACTTTTATCTCTTCAAGTTTTCTTAAGATCATTTTTCAGAATTCCTTTTCAGACATTTCAAAGATTCCCTGTTCTATGGGGTCTGAAATTTGAGCATTACTGTATTCCTTCAATGGTTTCATATCTTCTTGTTTGTTTGTAGTTCTAGTATTTTTTCATTGATGTTTGTTCATCTGGTAGAGGACATGCTTCTTCTATTATTCTGCAGTTGGTTATGAGAATAAATATTTCCTCCTCTATTTGCAGGCTTTACTGGTGACTCTTATTTCAGTGTAGTCAAATGAGAGGCAGGTTGCCTGTAGAGTGGCCCTGGCTGCTACTGTGGTGGCGAACTCTCCTTGTGGTGACAGCAGTCATGGCAGTGGCTATATTACACCATCTTTGCTCCTGTTCCAGCTTTCTGTGGCTGTAAACCAAGTGCCCGGTACTGTGCAGGGCTCGGCTCACCTCAGCACCTGCTGGGGCTGTGGGCACTTCCCTCTGGGACCTTAGACTCATCACTTTATAATTAGGTGGAGGGTCCAGGCCTTCTAATTCTATATCCATGATCCTTCTATTATACTTTGAACCTACTGATATCGATTGCATTAATGTTTGGAAATCAATGTCTCTAAAACGCATCCAGTTATGGTCATGTAGACCCTATGTGCTTTAGGACCTGCTGGGAGGGCTGCGTTTGCCAGCTACTGAATAAAAGAAAACAGGCCATGGGTCAGCCTAAAAGAAATGGGACACTTTATTCCACAGTTCTCAAGGAAACAAAATTAAAAAAAAAACAATGAACTAACAAACCTCCTGTTTTTTTTAAAAAGTAATTCTTATAAAAGTAGAATAGTTTATTTTAAATGGTTCTGGAAAAGTAGAGTATAAATAAGGAAGAAATAAATGAAACATGTTGCTTATGGTTCCATCTTTTATAAACAAATACAGCTCACCTGATAGTATAATTTGCAGGGAATTATTTTTGTTCCTATTGGTCATAGTTACTATCAGCTGTGTGTACAGTTCAGAGTTATAAAAACACGGGCCTCAGCTCCTAATAATTCTAATAATTAATGACTGTTTCATAGGTTTGAGGGAATGAAGGAGCTTGGGAACACATTGTTTAACTAACTTCACAGTTCTTTTTTAAACAAATTTTCTTCCAGACAGCAAAGGAAAAGCCACAAAATCTGAAAGTGAAGCTCCAGCCTGGAAGTTGAAACCTGGTTCCAGCCTGTGGTTGATACGGTGTAACCGTAGATAGAGCATTCCTGTTCCTTGAGCCTCATATTTCCCATCTAAAAAGCACAGAAGTAGGTCTGGGACTGCCATAAGTTTGATTTTTCAATTCCTGAAGTCTCCTGATGTGTGACTAAGAAAAGTGGTGTTTATCTGCCTCACAAGTCTTTTGGGAGCTCACTTCTGCATGGCTGTAGATGCCTCTGGCTGTTCTCTCAATCCTAGCTACCAAAGTCAACCTCATGGACACTACATCATTTTGCTGTTGTCACAAAATATGCTGTGTGAAAACTATGTCAAACTCAATGGATCAAACTACATGTACTTATCCTTACAGATCCACAGGTCAATCGAGGGTCAGCCAAAAGAAGCTGAGCTTGGCTGGGTGGCTCTACTGCTCCTGGCTGAGCTCACTCCGATGTCTGGGAGTCTGTTGGGGACTGGCTGATGAAGCCGGGCTCAGTGCAGGCAGTTAGATCCTGCACCCCAATTCTCTCATCCTCTTGCTAGAGTCAGTGGGTCAGCAGGGGCAGGTAACAGCAGAGGCACAGGAGAGAAGTCCAGTCACACAAGGGCTTTTCAAATCTTCAATCACAATGCACTTGCTAACATTCTTTTGGCCAAAGAAAATCACATGGTCAAACCCAAAGCCAAAGGTGAGGGAAATGTACTTCACACTTTTAGTAGGAAAAATTGCAAAATCACATCAGAAAGCAGGTGGATACAGAAAGGGCTGAAGAATTGGGCCACTGATGCCGTTTACTGGATACCATCCTCCTTCTGGAAATGTGAAAACGTGTATGTCACCTCCTCCCACCTTGCACTGGTTGGTCTTAGGAAGAGATTTTCTGCACCTGATACCTGTTTCTTGGGCAATAAACAATCTGGGTCTACCTTCCTTGGGACTCATCTTCCCCGTTAATCAGGTATCCTGGATTTGCATTGATCAGTTCTCCTCAAAGCGTTGTTCAGGGGCTGGCAGAAGCAGCAACACCTGGGAGCTTGCTGGGCAAATTGTTGGACCCCATATCAAGTTAACCGAATCAGAAACTCTGGGGAGGGGACCCAGGAATTTGCATTATGAAAAGCTTTCTGGGTGATTCTAATGCTCACAAAAGTTTGAAAAGCACTGGTATGGATCAAATCTTTGCCATATTGTTCCTGATAGCTTAATTCCTATGTTACTTACTTTGCCTTCTCTTATTTTACTGAAATGCAATCATTCATTGCCTGACCATGCTGCAAGGGAGTTTCAGGATGACGTTAAGATCCCAAAGTAGCAGCCTTCTTTACTGGAACTGAGGCCAAAATGGGCTTCTGGATACTTCTACCCCCACCTCAAGTCTGGACTTCTACACCAGCATGAGTGGAAAACTACAGAATAGAGTACTACCTAGCTCGTGCACTGAGGCTTCAAGTCAAGAATAGGAAGTCAAAAGCATATGCAAATCTTAACTTTTTAACTTTACCCAATAGATACATACATGCTAATAGATGCCACATTTGTGCTATCTCACTAATTAGATGAATCACTTGACTTCACAGCTAGAGGTGAAGAGAATAAAAGACTCTTTCCCAATACTTCTAAGAAAGTGAAATTCACATTTTATGTGGTTACAAAATTATTGGACAGGTGTAACAGTGTTGTTCCAGGGGAGCTTCTGTCTGGGGCTATATCGATCTTCTTAGTTTTCTGCCTCCTCTAAGATGAGAGGTGTTACATCTTGTTTCCATTTAGCAACTAATGTAATTATACTCTTTATTGAATACATAATATAAAGCAATATGATATGAAATAACATGATATATAATTTAATATAATAACAGCTAAAGAAAGATACTGATTCTTCCTACTCATCTCACCTTGAGGTGGCAGAACTAGGTTTAGTATCAGCACTTAACATTTCTAAGATGAAAATATCTAAAGTGTCATAACTCAGGACCACTGTATGTTAACTGTACACATTGTGTGTCACAGAGAAAGAAATGAAAGAATATAAAAGGAAAGTAGGTAATTGCTCACCGGATAGAGGAAGAGATTATCCTGCCAGTTCCTCCCTGGAGCTGTGTGCATCATGCCCTGTGTTTGTGATATAGCACAGGGAGTCATTGCTAACAATGAATAACATTATTGGGATAACAGCAGTTTAAGTGCTAAAGAAATCTGAGTTCTGACAAACCGGGCAGACACACACAACATGAAAAATGTATCATGCATAACCACGGCTGGTTGTTTCTGTGGCAGTTAAAATACCGGTGCTGATTGAGAGGCTCATCTGCTCATTTGATTGTGTCTCATGGCTTGAATCTCTCTAAAGGGTGGCGGGTTGGGGAGGGAAAGAGCTAGGTTGCTCTGATTGATGGTGCAAAGAGGGTGTTTCGGTCTGCTTCTCATGTAAATGTATGGAATAAGCTTCTCTGAGTTTGCATTGACTTTATTATCAGGGATAATAAATGGATAAATTCTAAAACAGGAGAGGGAATGTAAAAGCCTTGAAAGCTTTGAAAGTTGCTGTGTTAACACACAACCGGTTACAGTTAACTGTGCCACTGCTGCTGCCACTGTTTATTTGAGAACTTGATCCTTTACAGAAGAAAACTTGAGGCACACTTGATTCTTCCTTTTTCTCTCACATCCAAATGACAACTTCCTTTTCTCTATGTTTCTAGAATGTTTCTTTTTCTCTTCATCTTGCTCTCATTGTCTTACTCCTCTTTAGCCTAGACCTCTCTTACTTTGACCTTTGCTGAAACGACCTGGCTAGTCTCCCTGCCCCCAGTGTTAGAAGTTCTTTGTAGTTGCCATTGGTGACCTGACCTTTTTAAACTTTGGAGCATGGAATCTTCCATGGACCATGATCCATTACACATGGCAGTGCCCTCCAAAGAGAATGCACAAGATGATCAGATGGGTTATAGGAAGAAACTCTGGGACACACACACACACACACACACACACACACACACTTGCAATTCTAAAGAATTAAGACATTAAGTTGCATTGTCTTTTAACATAGGGGGTGATAGTAGTACCCGTACTCTGTCCATGTGTCATGTCTGGAGTTGAGGTAATCAAGGGAAAAAGGGAATTTTGTAATACAGCACAGTGGACAGCAATGCCCTTGTGAACCTGCTTAACTGGGCTTACAGATTATCTCATCCAATTTTAACCAAATGAACTCCCAGAAAAATGGGCAAGTGACTTACAAAGTCACTTCAAATAATAAGACAGTGGCAGAGCTGGAACTTTTGCCTTCTGTTGGTACAGCTCTTTATCAGCCACATCATGGGGTAGAGGCAGTCACAACCTAATTAGAGCTGACAAAGAGTCAGTCAAGAAGAAATGGAAATTACCAGGAAGACTATTTAAATTGCTAACAAATAATCTCACCTGCAGTGTGATCTATGCCTTGAGATATTAGCTAATGATAGTAATATGTGTATGTAAGAAATACAAATTGTATTTGTATATGTAATCTTTTAATCTGATGACATGCACAATAAAAACTAGCTCACAGGATAAATTTCAGGCTCCTCACTGTGGCATGCCAATCCGTCACTCCCCAGCCTCTCAGCCTTACTTGTGTTCCTTGTCTGCCCATTCCCTCAACTCACTAGACACCCCCACCCCCTGCACACACTAATGAGCTGTGTGACTTTGGGCAAGTCACTTAACCTCTCTGGGTCTCTGTTTCCTTATCTGAAAAATGTAGGGCTAGTACTAGAGGATTTTAAAAGAATATTCCAGTTCTATAATTTGACTGTTATAACCATATGTATCACCATCTAGTAATGAGATTTTTTACCTATAAGTGGAGTTTATTCCTTTAATTACCAAATTTTTTATGAAGTTCCCTATTTTTGAGTTTCTTTGAAATGTTTCACACTTCTCTCACTTCTTAAACAGAAAACTGAATATAATTTGACATTCTCTTGATGACTTAGGACCATTAATATACAATTCCCTATTGCACTCTCCTCTTATACAGTGTTAACTTTAAGTGCCATTGAACGATGCAGTTTACTTGTCCTAATACTAAATGGTCCAGACTGCTTTAATTTCTAATTTCCATGCCTGACTTTATATTTTTTCTTACAACCAAGCTGTGAAAACTAACACTTCACACCCATTCATTGTGTGTACTTTCCTCTTCCAGTTCCTCAGCTTTCAACTTGCCAACTGTACAGTTGCATGGGTTGGGAAGAGAAACCTATGTCTGACTAACAGTGGCTATAGATCCATTTAATTACTATACTTAATCCATTTAATTACTTAAGTGCAAGGTGAGGCAGCTGAAGTAAGACTGAGGTTCAAATCTTATAAACTCCTGCATGCCTCAGTATCCTCATTTGCTTAATGGTGAGGATTAAATGAGATAGTGCTTGCAACGTGCTAGGGTAACACCTGGTAATACTAAGCACTTAATACAGTTTAGCATCAACAATCAATAATAATACCCAGTGTTTATTAGATGATCACCATGTGATCACTGTGCTAGGCACTTTGCATAGATCACCTCATTTAGTCTCCACAAAACCCTTGTGAGGCTGTGTCTCCCATTATTCCAGTTTTACCTATCAGAAAACCAAGAGTAGGGGGTGAAGTAGTTGTGCAAGGTTGCATGCCTTGGTTTCACCAAGATTACACACCTGGCTGGCCATCACGTCTGGGGAAGGTGCTTTGCCTACCATGTTTCATCTTCAGCCAGTGTGCAGCAGGGATGGTGGACCCTTCTGGGTCTCTTATCTTCTCAGAGTTGGCTGCTCTCTTTCAATCTGGGCCTCTGCTAAGCACCTTTTGAACAACACCTACAATGATGTTCTAGTTGCCAATTAAAAACTCAGAATTGTTTGACAATGAGATCCTCCAAGCAAAGTCTGTATTTAGTTATGTCTCTAACCTCAGAAACCAGAACACTGTCCAGTACACACCAAATTTTCTGAGTGGGATGAAACTTTCAGTGAAAACCAATTTCAGTATTTTTCTCCTTCTATGTTCTAAAAAAAATTGCTTTAAATCTCTTCAGTTCTTGGCATTGCAAGAAGTTGAGGGACATCAGGGTCCTGGAAAAAAAATCATCTATTAGGAAGCATTGTCATTCACATTTTCCACTGTGGGATTCCACCTGCTGCTTTTATAGGACAATTGATAATTCTTATAGTAGAGGAATATCTCAAATGGGTGTCTTCTAGTCTTTGGCCTTAATCCTTTGGCCAGGGAGAAGGTGAAAAGGGGGAGGGAAAATCAAGAACACAGTGTATGAAGCCATTGTTCAAAAATGTATGCAAACTCCCCTTCGGGTGGAGATTTGGGCATGCTCAGTCTGAGCTGGGTCGTCCAATGCATAATGTAAGATAGCTCACCGCCGGACTTGGACAACAGTGGGTTGTGGCTATTTTGGGGGCAAACCGTCATCTTGATTTATCAGTCCAGAACCTGGAGCTATTATAGCATTCTCTACCTGTTCTTCAGTTGGAAAGCTGGAGAAGCAGAAAGCAGGCTGGTCTCACCTGTGTCCTTCAGGGACTAGAGATGAAGCAGGCAGCATAAGCTCCAGGAAAGTGAACTCTGGCAAGTGATGTGCTCATCGATTCTCCCTTCTCTCTGCCTCTCTTTCATCCTCCTTTCGTCTCTCCCTCCTACTCTCTTACCCCAAATAATTAAATGCACAAGTTACCTGAGTGGAATGATAGATTACATATTTATTTGGTTTTTGTCTTTGTTTTTTTTTTTTTTTTTTTTTTAGCTGGCTGGTTCCAGGATCTGAACCCGGAACTTCATTGTTATAAGGCTGCACTCTGACCAGCTGAGCTAACTGGCCAGCCCCAGCTGCATATTTAAACCCATGAGAGTCAGGGACTGTAGAATTGAAAGTCCTCAGGGGGATGTTAAGTTTGCCACTTTTATGTCATTATAGGAAGCTATTCATTTAATAGCCTATTTTATAATTACCAATACTATGGGAAATTTTGCTACGCCAACCTCTAGCTTAAGTTTCCCTGGCTTGGTTGGTGATTTTGAATGTTGTAACCTCCAGAAATGCATATTTTTAGCATCCAGCCATCCATATCACTGGCAGATTAAATTACCTATTAGCCACATTCTTCTCAACTCTGTACCATTCCCCATGTATAATAAACGTGGCAAAGTCTAATGAGGGAATATCTATAAAGATAAGCTTAAATAACCCCAATTGTGCTGTTCCCATATATTTAGCTGAGTTATAGGGCCTAATGATGGCTTATTTTTACCTGGAGGATAGGCATAGGGAGCCATGAGTTAACCAGTGGTAAAGATTCTATTTAGAATTTGTCAATTGAATGCACTAAAGGCCCCAATTAATGTACCCATACTCTTGTCCTGTGAGTTTGTAACTCCTTCTCACTCAACAGTGGGCTTGATCATGTGATTTACTTTGGCCAGTGAGTTGCTTTAGCAAATGTGACACAAGCAGACACTTGAAAAGCACTTGAGACATTCTACCTGTACACTTGATAATATACTTGAGCTGCTCTTCTGGATTCACCATAGGGAGCCAAGGCATCCCAGCCAAGGCCATTGTAGACAAACGAACCCCAGCCCGCACGCTGGCTGACTGTGTGCGCATGAGCAAGCCTGGCAAAGGTCACCCAAACCTCGGATCAGCAGAACCACTCAGCCAACCTGTGTACTCAAAACAAGTAATTAGATAATGTTGGTTTAAGCAGCTTTGGCATGTTCAGAACACAGTATGATTGTGACAGTAGATAACTGATGCACTTCCCCATGAACTTTCTAACATTGGAACGTGAGGAGTACACCTCATGCCCTTCTTTAAAGTAGTTTCCTTGAGGCTACGAGCCTCGTGTGGTGGAATCGAGACTCTGGCATTAACCCTTGCATGGCTGTTTCACTGCTTCTGCTTGTTGGTGTTGCAGCACCCTTCATATTTCTACTCTTGTTTCATGCTGCAGAGAGAATTGCTATTGAAGAACACCCAGCGAGAGCTCTGGTTCCCACCATCTCCCGCCCCACCCCACTACTATTCCCTTCCCTTCCCTTTTGAGATTAGGCTAGGGAAAGCAGCCCCTCGTCAAGTCTTAGATGATCTTGTGAATGAGGACTTCAGTTCCGCATCTAAAAATGTACTAAAGGCAGAAGAGTTTCCTGATATGCACTAGCAGTGAAGAAAGCCCCTGTAAGAAGCAGCCTTCCACTTGACAGCGCATCTTGAAAGGCTTCATCAACAACCCCCACTGCTGCCAAGAAGTCCTCTGTCTCTTCAGAATAAGAACAGATCATCTCCTCTCAGCTTGATTCAAAGGTCCCCAAAGCACCAGATACACACACCAAAAAGTTCATTGGTGACTACAGTTCATTTCTGACTACAGAGGTTTTTAATGATTTTGTTATATGCCTCACAATCTGTTCCTAAATCTGTTCCCATGAAATTTACATGATTAATAGCCAGAGTTAAGGACCTTTGTACTGGGCATTAAAAACAATAATGAGGGAACAAGCTCCATTAGAATGACCAACTTCGATGAAAATGTAAATTGAGGATGTCTGACCGATTATATCAGATGTATTATTCCACACTAAATTGTCGTGATATTATCCAAGTCGGGGAAAAGCCCTCCTGGACAAAAGTAAACGTCACCTGTAATAACTGATAGCATACACTTAGCAATTGGAAATCTACGGTGAGTAATTCTCTATCTTTATTGAACACATCTGTTTTTCTATTGGATGGCTGAGAGTGCAAATGCTGTAAGTTTAGCATTTTTATAAAACAATAAAAGTGCTCTGGAAGATGAGTGTGGAAGGCGCTTGGGCCTTAGGCTGATGGGAGTTGCTAAATGCTGGTTTTGGGTAGGACAAGCAAAGAGGAAAGTGTAGCCCACAGACTTGTCTCCGAACAGAGTCCTACGGAATATAGGAGTCCTGCATTGCCTGGTTGAACTTCACGTATTTTTCTCTTACTGTCAGGTTGTTAACTGGTGCTTCATACTGCTTCATTGGGCATGTCCTCCTCTTTCAGTGTCTCAACTTTCAACTGGCCAACTGGAAGGTGACATGGGTTGCGTAGAGAGACCTATGTGGCTGTGCCCACACAGAGCTGGTGGGCAGAGTGTAGAGTTAGCCAGACCTGTGTTCAACTTCACTATTCACTGTTTATTAGCTGCATGACCTTGGATAGCTGAGTTTCAAGAATCTCATTTGCAAAGTGGGAAAACGGGAAGGTAATAACTAACACGGCTTATTACCAGGATTAGGGTTAGGGAAATAATGTATGTGTTTCTGGGTCGGAGTCTGGAACCGTGTAGGCATGTGATAAATATTTATGTTCCGTCTTGCTCCTGCTTCCCCCTATGTCCTGACATTTAGAGACGCTCAGAGTGTGCTATGGCAGAGAGGACTGGGCGTGGGGGAGATTTTTCAGTACTCAGAATTCCTGCGACAGCGCTTCATGAAGCCAGCAGCCGGCTAATGAAGCCTCATTTCTTGGGCATTTGCCTCTTATGGCTGACTGATTTGTTAACTGAATTATTCAAAGGTTTTCATAATATGTTTGAATTTCTTCTATCTGTTCAGTGGCTAATGATTCCTAGCCAGGCCCAGGGCTTAAGTTGAGAGGGAAAAACTGATCTGTTCAGAAGATGATAATTTCTTTTTTAATTTAAGAAAATGATTGTTGTATCCTGATGGATACCTGCAGTTATTAGTTTTGGATTTCTCTGAAATGGAATAATTGGATAGTGACAACGAATCTAGACAGACAGCCTGGAGCGAAGGTGTTTTATTGCTTTATTTTCATAGGAATTCCAAGAAGTGACGTTTGCAAAAGTGCAGGAAGTTCAATAACTGGAGTATCACAGTCTGCAGAGGGAAAAGTTATGTTGGTCATTTTTAAGCCACAAAGCAAAATCTGAAACTTTCCCATTTATCTAACTTCCCGCTAATGCCATTATTTTATATTAACATTAAGGTTAAAAATATGATCTATAAAGATGTCATATCGATATAGGAAGTTTGTGTAATATGCTCCCAACCCTTGTGCTGAGCTCTGGACTATCCATCCATCACTAAAAGGTGCTCCTCAGATTCCTCTAAAGTGTTATGTGCTTGTTTTTAAATAAAAACATATATAAGATATTCCTGAGGTTATCTCCAGAGAGACACCTGTGCAGCTGAAAAACGACCCTATTTGAAGTAACTGCTGGGTCCACATTAAAAATACAGGAAGGAGAAATTATTCCTGACTTTGTTTGGGTAACATTTTTCTATTTTAATAAGAAGGAATAGTGGATTGGATATGTTATTAGAAAGAAAGCTGTTTCCATCTCTGTCCTAATTATTTTCTTTCCTGATCAGAAATGTTTGTGGAATGCAAAACAAAACCATGAAATTAAAAAAGTTGACCTTTTAAATTTTGGTATTTTCAAACCAAGAAGAATTTATTATTTTCTATTGGTGGCTACTTGGCCAGATAGGAAAAGTTCTGTCTGTAGGTGCCTTCCTGTTTGAAGGAGGGATGTGGCAAAGAAAAGTGCCCAGACTGAGGAGGTATAGTGGTTAACCATTAATAGTCAGGATTCATGACTAGCGTTACCTCTGTAATTCAGGTGCCTTGTTAGCAAAACTTAAACCTGTCTGTGAGCCATTCTTCTCCAAAATGTTGATTCCCCTTCCCTCCACCTCATGTATCCTCTGAAGATAGTTGGTTTCTTGCAAATTTTTTTTTTAATTATGTATTCATTCTGTCTGTTTTCAGTGATACTATCTGTCCAGAGCTCCAGTATTTTCAGATTGTTTTTCTTTCCCAAGAAATAGTGAATTCGAGGAAACAGTTTATCTCAAGGGAATGCCAAAGGAGAAATGAGTATGTCAGACTAGTGGCTCCCACCCTATGTGACATGGACTTTGAGAGTGAGGGGCTATGGAAAGAGGCCAAAGGTTCATGCACTTCCTATAAACTGAATACATAATGTGGCTCTTACATGGATGTTTAGTTCTTTATTTTTGACCGTATATGAGCATGTGTATATACTCTGAAGAAATTGCAAATTCACTTAAGGCTATTGCTGAATTCCTAATAGGTTTTTGACAGTTCATGTTTCCCCAATTAATAATTACTTAGTGCGTAGGGGCCTTGGGCCTTGACCATGCCCCCACCCAACATGTGCACCAGCCCAGCGACAACCACCAAGCTGCAGCAAGAAGGGCCCTGGGTTCCTGAGCTGGGGTGGTGGGGGGCGAGGGCTTTCCACACCCCCCTGACATCTGCACCCAGCCTGGCAATGACCAAGCCACCACTGGAAGCCCCCTGGTCTCCCCTGTGGGAATGTGGGGGTGCCACAGGCCTCAATCCCACCCCTCCTCCTTCCTCCTTCTTCCATTCCATTTCCTTCCCCTTTCCCCTCTCTTCCTCCCTCCCAACTACTCGGCAACAACATCATAGAATGTAAAAACAAGTAATATTAATAAAAAATAAATAAATAAAAATAAATTTAAAAAATAAATAATGCAATTTTATAAAGTAAAAATGGAGTTCTCATGTTTGAAATGTTGGGGAACCCCTGTGCTAAACTGAAAAAAAAAGTGGAGATCACTACGTTTAGAAAAGTCATCAGTAAATCAGGAGAGAGGAAAGAGGTTTGTCTGAAGACGAATGAACGGACACGGGGCAATTAGAGAACCGGGCTCACGAGTGGGAGTAACCGAGATAGACAGGCTGGTAAACTGACTGTTCAGAGTTTTGATTACTTACTACTATGCAGCAAACCTTACACTTAGCAGCTTTAAACAGCACCATCTCTTTTAATTCTGCGGGTCAATGGCTCAAAGAGGCTGTTCTGGTCCGTGGGATGTTCTTGTCATGTGAGTCCCGTGCTTGACACTCGGCAGGGACCATCACATCACTGCATCCTCCTCCTTCTCTGTTATCTCGGGACCTTTCCCTCCCAGTGCAGTCTCTCTAGTAGGATAAGCAGATCTCTTACATGGTGGCTCAGGGCTCCCCAACACACAAAGGGAGAAGCTTCTAGATCCTCTCAGGGCTTAGGTCTAGAGCAGGCACAGAGCTACTTCCTTCACATTCTAGTGGTTAAAGCAAGTCACGGGTCAACCCAGATTCACTGTGGAAAGGGACTGCACAAGGGAGAAAATACCTGGAGACCAGGTTCATTGGGAACCATCTTTGGATACTGGCTACCACCCCCAGTTATGACCATATCAAAAGAGCAGTGTGGTTGGGACGTTTCTGCTGGTCCTGTAGCCAGAGGACTCTCACAAATGTCACTACTAGACTCTTAACCTTAATCCACTACTGCTACTAATATTTTTTAACAGCCGGTACCTTTTCGACATCATTCCTTCAAAGAGCATCTGTTTGGCTGAGCCAGTGCACATGCCCCTATTGTAGCTGTCAGGGAGTAGGCAGAGGCACGGTCTCCTTCCTGACGGTTTCTGCTTTAGAAGGCAGGGGGCCTTTTCCATGATTGGAATGGCTAAACTGACTCTACACCCTGGTCTGCCTGGGACAGTCCTGGATTATGCCAGCAGTTCTGGCAGGATCACTAACTATGCTCGCTTTAGCTCTTAATGGTTTTACAATGTGGATGAGAAATTATCTGGTCATCCTATGACCAAGACCCACACAATGAAGGATTCTAGGAAGCAGGTTCAGACTGTAGATGACCAAAAGATGAAAAATGCTCACTCCCATCCTCTGTGGGCCATCCAACATCCACAAACACTCTTCTTTCTACACTTATGTCCTAAAAAGACAAATGAATCTACCCAACAGAACACAATGCTGCCTTGTAAAACTGGCAAGAAAGCCCATTCTCCAATGGCACTGAATCTTTTCATCCCACTCCAAGCCCAGAATCTCTAAGGACTGTCAATTCTTTCTCCAGAAACACAATCCATATACAATAGTCAAGGGACAGGGAGAATAAAGAAGAAAAAAATTAGTCAAAATGTATAGGTATGAATATGACATGAAAAAGAGGGAGGAAAATATATGCACTAGAGGCTATATTCCTCATATCTGCAGGAACAGGCATTCTACCCTGTTTACTTGCCATCCCCTCTGGATTTTCAATCCTGGGTTATAAATACTCTCTAAATATCCTTTTATATTCACCTCTCTTCCACATGATTCAAAAGTATAAGGCAGTACGAGAATAGTGACATCATCAAGATGGCAGAATAGAAAATCTCCAGCATTGCCCACCAACCAATCAATTTACAAATATTAAAAAGCAAAGACTGTCACTCTGCAAGTGCTGGAGCTTCAGGAAGAGGAGAGACCCACGGAGTTTGTGAAGGCATGAGAGGCTGTGGAGAGAGGGAGTAGGGACCATTCTAAACCTTCTGAGCCCTGGCTGCTTCTGGCCTGGTATGGTACAAGGTGGGCAGCAGCTGCAGCATGCAGAGCGGCTGGTGGAGAAGGCAAAGCTATAGCAGTGCCCTTTGTGTGAAGCTGCAGGGGAAAAATGGGTTTCCGAGTGTGCTATATCAGCTCCCAGGCCAGCAAGGCCACTGGCAGGGTTCCTCTGCACCTGCATAGGAGCAAGGAACCATAGCCAAGCAGAGAAAGGAGCCACACAGAGGTCACCTCATGGTAACCATAATACAAAAACGTATAAGAGACATATTAAAAATAAATAGTGAGAAATCAAAATATACTGCTAGAGAAAACCACTTGGTCACAAAGGAAGACAGTAAGAACAGAAATAAGGGAAAAAGGATCTGTAAAACAACCAGAAAAAAAAAATAACAAAATGGCAGTCATGAGTTCCTATGTATTAATAATAACCCTAAATGTAAATAGATTAAATGCCCCAATTAAAAGACACAGGGTGGCTGAATAGATCATAAAGCAAGAACCAACAACATGCTGTCTACAAGAAACTCATTTCACCTATAAAGACATGTATTGACTGAAAGTGAATAGATGGAAAAAAGATATTTTATGTAAATTTTAAACAAAAAAGAGTAGGAGTAGCTATACTTACATCAGATAAATAGACTTAAAGCCAAAGAAAGCAGAAAAAAGGTAAGGAAGGTCCTTATATAATCATCAGCTCAACAAGAGGACATAACCATTCTAAATATATACACCCAACTCTGGAGCACCCAGTTACATAAAGCAGTTACTATTAGACCCAATGGGAGAAATAGACTCCAACACAACAATAGTTGGGAACTTTGACACCCCACTTTTAGCAAAGGATAGATCATTCAGACAGAAAAATAGCTGGGAAACATCAGAATTAATCTCTACTCTAGGCTGATTGGACCTAACAGACATTTATAGGACATTTTATCCAGCAGCTGCAGAATATGTATTCTTTTCAGTAGCACATGGAACACCCTCTAGAATAGAATAGACCATATATTATGTCACAAAACAAGCCTCAACAAATTTTTTTAAAAATTGAAATTATATCAACTATGTTGTCTGATAATTGAATAACTCTAGAAATTAACAACAAAAGGGACACCAGAAATTATAGAAATGCATAGAAATCAAATGACAAGCTCCTAAACAACAAATAGGTCAAAGAAGAAATCAAAAAGGAAATAAAAAAAATTCCAGGAGACAAATGAAAATGAAAACACAACATACCAGAACATATGGGATAAGAAGTTCTAAGGGGAAAATTTCTAACAAAAAATGCCTATGTTGAAAAAGAAGATTTCAAATAACCTAACATTACACCTCAAAGAAATGGAAAAACAAGAACAAACCAAACTCAAAATCAGTAGAAGGAGAGGTATAACAAAGATCACAACATAGATAAACGAATTGGAGATTTAAAAAAAACACTAAAGACTGATGAAACCAAGAGTTGGTTTTTCGAAAAGAAAAGCTGGACTAATGAAGAAAAAAGAGAGAAAACTCAAGTAAATACAATCACAAATGGAAAAGGAGAAATTACAAGTGATACCACAGAAATACAAAGGGTAAGAGACTATAACAAAGAGCTATGTGTGAACAAACTGGAAAATCTAAAAGAAATGGATAAATTCCTGCATACATAAAACTTACTAAGATTGAATCATGCAGAACTAGAAAACCTAAACAGACAAACAGGAAGTAATGATATTGAAGCAGTAATAAGTCTTACAACAAAAAACCCCAGGAACACATGTCCACACCATTAAGTTCTACCAAACATTTAAAGAACTAATACCAATTCATTTCAAACTCTTCCAGAAAATCGAAAAGGAGGAATACTTCCAAACTCACTCTACGAGGCCAGCATTACCCTTATACCCAAACCAGAAAAAGATACAATAAAAAAAGAAAACTACAGACCAGTATCCTTAATGAACACAGATGTAAATATCCTTAACAAAATACTAGCAAACAGAATCTAACAGAACATTGAAAAGATGATTCATCATGATCAAGTGCAATTCATCCCAGGAATGCAAAGATGGTTCAACGTATGCAGATCTATAAACATGATACATCACATCACCAGGATGAAAGAAAAAAACCAAATGATCATTTTAACAGATGCAGGAAAAGCATTTGATAAAATCCAACACCACTTCATGATAAAAGCATGCAGCAAACTAGGTATAGAAGGAATGTCCTTCAAGACATTAAAATCTATATGTGACAAATGCACACCTAATATCATTCTGAATGGACAAAAATTGGAGTCTTCCCCTCTAATATCTGGAACAAGGTAAGGATGCCCACTTTCCTCACTCTTATTTTGCTTAGTATTGGAAGTTTTAGCCAGACCAATAAGGCAAGAGAAAGCAACAAAGGGCATCCAAATCAGAAAGGAGAGGGCTGCTACAGTGTGCCGCTTGGGAGCGCGGCGGCGCTCCTGCCGAGGGTTCGGATCCCACATACAGACCAGTTCCCGCTCACTGGCTGAGCGACATGCGGGCGCAACACCGAGGGTTGCGATCCCGTTGCCGGTCCCGGTCTGGTACGGGCGCGACACTGAGGGTTGCGATCCGTTGCCGGACATGAAAAAAGACAAAAAGGAAAAAAAAAAAAAGAAAGGAGGAAGTCAAACTATCCCTATTTGCAGATAACATGATTTTATACATAGAAAACCTGAAGGCTTCCATAAAGATGGCAGAATAGACAGTCTACAACATTACTCTCTCCCACAAATCAACCAATTTACAACTATTAAAAAGCAATGATAGCCAAGCTGGGGCTGCTAGAGCTCAGAGGAAGAGGAGGAGAGACCTACAGAGTTGATGGAGGCAGGAGAAGCCACAATGAGAGGGACAAAGGACCACTCCCACCACTTCAAGCCCCAGTTGCTTCAAGGCTGGAGCTGGTGAGCACACAGAGCAGGGGCTGGCATAAGCTGTAGCTATGCCCTTCATATGAAGTTTCCTGGAGGCAGGAGGGAAGAACAGAGCCTTGGTGGCCCCAGGCCAGCAAGACCACTGACAGGGTTCCAATAGACCCACATAGGAGAGAGGAGCCACAGAGAACTGAAAAAAGGAACCACTCAGAGGTCAGTGAGTCATAACAAGGGACCTGCACATAGCCCATCCCCTGAGAAATGTTTGGAGTAAAGGCGGTGGGGTAGATGGGCCCACCAGGGGAACATAGGGGCACATCATGGACAGCTGATCTGTTGCCAATCAGCACAGGCCTTCTCAGAGGAGATTGGTCAGGAATATAGAACTGTAGGAGGTGCAGTTTGCTGAACAGACTCAAGCTCAGACCGGAGTTTCCACACAACCTAGCCATACTGGCCCTCAAGTGACCTGTACATATAAGGTCAACAAATAAAACCTGAGCTGCCCAAAAAGCCTTCTCCAGGAAATCAGCAACAAAAGAGACAATTTAGCTCAACTACAGGGCTTAAGCTCTGGCCCCCACAGGAAATTCCCCAATTTTAGAAGTAAGCAAAGGACAAATTACTCCTAGTGCAGAGTTTAAGTGGTGGAAACATTGAATAATCCAACACAAAACCAAAAGAAAAAACAAAATACCCACAGATCGGAGACAAAGTTTAATATTAACTAGTAAAGGTCTAACACCACCAAAGAACGCCTATAAAACCTAGAAGGATTGGAAGCCCCCTGGGCTCCCAAGCCAGGAAGTGGGGAGGGCTGTGGGCCTTAGCCATGACCCCCATGACCACATCCAGCCCAGCGATGACCTCTGAGCTGCTCTCAGAAACTCCCCGTGCTCCTGAGTAAGGGAGGTGGGGAGATGTGGGCTTCAGCCACACCCCCTTGAAATCTGCATCCAGCCTGGCAATGACTGAGACACCGCTGGAAGTCCCCTGGTCTCCCCTGCTGGAATGAGGGGGGTGCCACAGGCCTCAACCACAACCCCTTCTTTTTTCCACCTCCCACCCTATTTCCCTCCCCGTTCCTCACTCCCCTTTTCCCCCAACTGCTCCATAACAACATCTTAGAATGTAAAAAATAATAATATTAATAAATAAATAGATTTTTTAAAAAGCAAAAGAAAACCTGAATGACTTCACTCCAAAATCAGTAGAACTAGTAAATGAATTGAGTATAGTCACAGGATACAAAATCAACACACAAAAATTCAACAGCCTTCCTATATACCAATAACAAAATAGCCAAAGAAGAAATAAAGAAAATAGTCCCATTCCCAATAGCTATAAAAAAAAAAATGAGGGCCGGCCCGGTGGCGCACTGCTACAGTGCACCGCTTGGGAGTGCGGCAGCACTCCCGCCGAGGGTTCAGATCCCATGTGGAGACTGGTTCTCGCTCACTGGCTGAGCATGGTGCGGACGCAACACTGAGGGTTGCGATCCCGTTACCGGTCAGTAAAAAAGACAAAAAGGGAAAAAAAATAATAAATAAATAAATAAAACAATCTGAGAGAGGATCAATGGAAAATAGCTTGTCCTTTCTGGTGAGAAAAAGATTCCATATTCCTATATTTTGTTGATCCAATTGCCTATGTTTTCTGTAACTAATTTCCTATTATAATTGTTTCACATAATTTTTGCTGAGAAATTCATCTGAAAGTCTTCTACAATAAAAACTGTAAAATATTGGTGAAAAAAATTGAAAAGGACACAAATGGAAAGATATCCCATGTCCATGGGTCAGGAGAATTCACATAATCAAAATATCTGTATTACCCAAAGCAATCTCCACATTCAATGCAATCCCTATCAAAATACCAATGACATTCCTCACAGAGAGATCAAATAATCTTAAAATTTCTATGGAACCAAACCACAAAAGACTCTGTATAGCTAAAGCAATCTTGAACAAAAAGAACAACATTGGAGGCATTACATTACTTGACTTCAAAATATATGACAAAGCTATCATAACCAAAACAGCATGGTGCAGATTCAATAAAAAATAAGAAAGGATGTAAAAAGATATCAAACTGATATCAATAGATTTATGAAATCTATGATGATAAACATCAAATAAAAGATAGTTAAGGAAAGAACACTGAAGTGGCCCAAGCTACATATTTTATATTAATAATAGGACAGTTAAATGAGAAGACAGCATAGTCATGAACTTTTTGGCATCTAATATTATGACCTTGAAATATATAAAGCAATTGCTGACAGAGATTTCCAAAATCCTCTCTTGAAAAGGTAGGAACAATACACAGCATTTAATAATGCAATTAAAATTTCGATTTAGGAAATTCTAAGTATGTAAAACCTAGTGCCACAAGACTAAATAATACATCTAAGAGGACTGCTTGTGAAGTTACATCTTCTGAAATCACCATGCAATAAAATCAAAAACACGTAACAAAATAATTCTTTTTAATTCTACATATTTGGGAATGTTAAATAGCCTTTTAAGTAATGCACTGGTTGAAGAGGGAAAACAAAACAATTACTGTGGTACAAGTCTACAAGATGCAGCCCAGCTGATCAGGAGAGAAATGAGTTAACACTGAATGCTAAGACTGGAAATAGAAAATTAAAAAATAAATGGTGTGTGTCAAATCATGATATTAGACAATACATTCCAGAATGGAGGGCAAAGAATTATAAGGTGCAAAAGAAGAAAAGGATGTATGCAATAGATATAACTAAAAACATAAATAAGCAATAAACACAAAGACTGATAAAAAGTCTATTTCTGAACCCAAGATGGTTCTTTATCAAAGAGAACCTCAGAGACCGGAGTTTTGAGGCTTTTTTACTACATACACACATTCTCTTCAAGTCCTGGGATGCTGGCATCCAAACTGCATAAAATACTACCCCAAGTAAGTTCTCTGCTTAAATAGCAAATTAAAGGAGAACGTGAATACCAAACCATGAATGGCATTTACTTAGCCGTAAGTATTCCTTGAGCACAATGTGTAGGTCCTGCTATTCTCTCAGCAAACCTGGTTGTTGGTAGAGTGCATGTTAGTATCATCATTTGATGGATGAGGAATTGGAAAGATGGAAATGCAATGGCTTAACTATGGCACCCGGTGTCAGACTTGGTACTTCACAAGGCTGAGTCCAAACGGAGAAACTGCGTGGTGCACTCTCTCCTAACTGTGGGATAATCCAGACATCCTCAATCCAGTCTCCCAACCTGTTCTGCCTTTAAAGAAGATGGTTGTACCTTATACAGTTGTATTTTCTAACAGCCAAGAAGAGAGGTGCTCATGTCACATGTGCACAATAAAGACATCCTCAAAATCAACTTGGCACCTAGACAACGAGAGCTTAAACTGTGATGTGTCTCACTTTGGCTAACCTTTGTTGAGCTTGTTCTTTCCTGTTAAAAGTCCTTGTTATCACAAGAGGCAACATACCCAGTTTCCAGGTATCAGAACCTGCTGACTTTGTGGCCATTTTTCAGCCTACGACAGCCTCTAGCTCTGTCCCACCCAACACTGGGTCCCAGCATTGGGTAGTAATATCTAATACTTATATCCTGAAAGACTAAATGAATAAATGAATAGATGGGTGAATGGATGAATGAGGTGACCCCATCCATTGCTGGACCTGAGCAAAACCCATTGATACTGTCAGAAGAAATTATAAGTAGTTTTACTGGGAAAAACACATATCACAGGTCCAACTATTGAATCAAGCCTTGCCAAAAGAAATAAACTCATTCATCTTGGTATGTATGGAGACTTGATGGCTCCCACAACGTCAGCTTCAGGATCAAACCCAGGATCCCCAGAGCTCAGCCATGCCATGAATTCAGCTCTACTCACCCAGCAATCTACACAATTTCTCCAGCTACCTGAAAGTGTCTCCTGGATCCAAGGAATCATATGATCAGGTGTCAAGGAGCACATGCTAGTTTCTCCAGAATTATGGTCTATTTTCCATGAGGGAACAGCAACATCCTTTATGTTGAGAGGATATATAATACAGAGGAACAATCTGATGCCGGAGTCGTACAAGATTCAAATTGCTCTTGGAGCCCGTCTCCTAAGCCTGGGGACTGTGGTATCTGTCGAGTGCAGACGTGCTTGTTCACTCAGTGATGAAGCATGTCAGCTCGGCCAGGAGACATCCTGCTACCCCATCAAGAGCCTGCACTTGGAGCTACTTTGTGGTGATGATAAGAACAACTCTATTTGTGAACAACGATTCCAAGCTGCAGTGGGCTCTTTGATGATGTGCAAACACACTCAAAGGTTGAGATCTTCCCAGAACTTAAGATTCTGGTCTTGGGTACGTAATCCTGGCTGTTTAGAAATGTTGTTTTGAGGAGGGCATGCCTCAATCTTGATTTAACGTAGGGAGTGATTCCAGTTCAGAAACACGTTCATCTGGGCTCCAGGACTTAGAAGAGTATCTGAGCAGTTCTAGCTGTTAGAAATAATCTTGGATGGAAGGTGCTGACATCCAGGGCTAGAAATTATAGTTGGCAATTCCCCGGATCAGGGGATCTCAAACTTGGCTGAAAAAGATGATGACTTGGGGAGCTCTAAATAAATGCTGATGATGCCCAAAAGAATTAACTCTGGAATTCTGTTGGGGATGGGGCTAAGCATCTGTCATTTTCAGAGGTTGGCCCAGGAAGCAGCTAAAACCCACTAGCCTTACTGGACCTTTGAAGAGATCTTCTCAGTCAGTGACAGGCCCGAGCACACCAGTGGTTTTACAGAAGACTCTCTGGGGGAATGGAGGTGTCTGGCCGCAGATGTACTCCCTTCCTTGAGGAGAGAAGCGGCATGAGCAGAAATGGCTACTAAGTTTGCACTCCTGGTGCAAAATGAAAATGTGGGCTCCTTGTTCAAACTTAATTAAAAATTCCAGGATGGTCGCAGGAGAGTATTAAACCGATATGGTGCCCTTCTGAGTGTGGTAACCTCAGAGAGCACTGTTCATAGCAGTGTGCTCCCTGTACAATGACCCATGTCGTCTAAGTTCCATGTCATCCAAGACAAGTTCATGGTTGTAGTGTCCTCTGATTGGACGATGTGCCCAGGACGTGTCAAGGAACATTCTATCTCAGTGCTGCCAAATGAATGAAGTTTCCACACCACCAACTCCCATGTGGCCAGATGAGCCATCCCAGAAATAGAGGTGGGTCGACATCGATGCTATGTCAGCACGGAAGAAACTGACATTAAATGTCAGGATATAGCTTTGGCATCTTTAAGATGCAGGTTTATTCAGAGTTAAGTGGTTTAGCCTGGAAAAATGCCATGCCTCAGAGGTGCAGAAGGAGAATCTATGACCACTTTTCTCAAGTACTGAAATCCTGAGCAGTGACATTTCTTCATGTTTTATTAACTGGCCATTAAATAATGCTCCATTCCAATAGGATGGTTGATTTTTCAAAAACAGGCCAACCAGTGCATTTATTATTTTAACTTTTGATAGTAAAAGTTTTCAGACATACATAAAAGTACACCGAAAAGTAAAAAAAAAAAAAAAAAAAAAAAAAAAAAAGCATGGTACTGGCATAAAAACAGACAAATAGACCAGAATAGACAGTCCAAAAATAAACCTACCCATATCCAACTGATTTTCAGCAAAGGTGCCAAGAATATACAGTGGGGAAAGGACAGACTCTTCAATAAATTGTGCTGGGAAAACTGGATCTGTACATGCAGAAGAATGAAACTAGGCCCCTATCTCTCATCATACACAAAAAGCAACTCAAAATGTATTAAAAATCTAAATTTATGAACCAAAACTATGAAACTACTAGAAGAAAATATAGGGGAAACACTACTCAAAATGGGAGTGGACAACACTTTTTTGAGTGAGACTACAGAGCATAATCACCAAAAGCAAAATTATATAAATGGGGCTACATCAAACTAAAAAGCTTCTGCACAGCAAGGTACACTGTCATCAAAGAAAAGAGAAAAGCTACAGAATGGGAGAAAGTGTTTGCAAACCACACATCACACAAGGGGCTAATATCTAGAGTATATAAAGAACTCAAACAACTCGACAGAAAAAAAAAATCCCAATCATAAAATGGACAAAGTACCTGAACAGACATTTCTTAAAAGAAGACATACAATGGCCAACAAACACATGAAAAAATGCACAAAGTTACAGTGCATTAACATTTCACTCCAGTTAGAACAGCGATTATGAACAAGACAAAATAACAAATGCAGGTGGGGATGTGGAGAACAGGAAACACTCCTACAATGTTGGTGGGGATGTAAATCGGTACAGCCACTGTGGAAAATAGTATGGAGATTCTTCAGAGAACTAAAAATAGATCTACCTTATGACCCAGCTATCCCACTACTGGGTATATATCAAAAGGAAATGAAATCAACATATCAAAAAGACACCTGTACTACACAACACTACTCATAATAGCCATGAGATGGAATCAATCTAAATGCCCGTCAATGGGATTGATGAATGGATTAAAAAACTGTGGTATATACACAATGGAATATTATTCAGCTATAAAAAGAAATGATATCCTACCATTTTCAGCAACATGGATGGAACTGGAAACCATCCTGTTAAGTGAAATAAGTCAGACACAGAAAGACAAATACCACATGGTATCACTCATATGTGGAATCTAAAAGAATAAAAAGTGGTTCTCATGGAAGTAGACAGTAGAATAATGGTTACCAGCAGCCAGAAGGGGCATGGATGTGGAAGAGAAATGGAGGAATAATGGGTACAGAACTACACTATCTACCCTCAGTGAATCCTTGTGCAGTATATGCATGTATTAAAACAACAAATTGTACCCCACAAATATGTACAAGTAAACGTTAAAATCAAAGCAAAACAAAAACAAAAGTATAGGCAGTATTGGTGAAGCCTACATTAATGAGCCAATGCCGGAACTGCCATAGAGAGGGGAAAGCAGATGTCTGCCTCCCTTTCTCTTCAGTGGTGTGAGGCAAGGGACTGCTCTGCATAAAACACAAAGTGGTGGATGCTCCCCAGGTAGGAAAGGGACCAAAGAAATGTTCAATGCTCCCTTTCATCTAACACTTTATTGAAATTGGGGTGGAGGGTGGCTGCTCTAGCTTTAAAACTTAGTGTCTAGGGAATTTTCAAGCTACAAGATTATTAGCTGGGGTCGAGGGCTACCATCTTGGGATAATGTAAGACACGATGCTTGAGAAGGGAGAGGAGAGCTTTTGCAAGGGTAACAAGGGTGAGAGGTGTGATAAAATGGGGGAGAAGGGAACACTGACAGGTTGGGGAAACAGAGGCAGGATATGTTCTCAGGAGCGTGGACTTGGCAGAGTGTTTAGAAGACACAGTAGATTTTAAGGTTATGGCATAGAATCAGGATCTGTTTCTTTTTCAGTTTGATAATGCCTGTCTGAGCCAGGCTGCAAAGTGGGGTGATGGGCTGGAGCTAAGAAAAAGGAGAAAACAAGGGTCAGATTCCAGCAATGGGTTAAAAAATTATCTAACACTTAGGAGAAGTCCCTGTGTTGAATCATGAAACCTGAGTCCCACCTAGTCTAAGTCTGCCTCAAATTGGATATATTAGCATGGATCATATTTACTTCTTCATTTGTAAACTAAAGGATTTAGATCAGATCAATAGGTTCTAACACGGGGTCTCCAAATTTCAAGAGACCCTCAGTTGGGAGGGGGTGTTAAAACAGAATTTAGTTCATTTTCCACAATATGGATTGATAGGTTACTAAAAAGTTAGGTTCTGTAGACAGAGACATTAAAGTTTAAATGTGACAAGTAGTGGTATAGGTGCAGTCCAGGGTGCCGTGTATACTGCAGGATACTCGACCTATTCCACGGGTCTGAGAAGGTCTCCTAAAGGAAGTGATACTTAGGTGAAAGGTGAAAGTCAAAACTGAGCATGCCCAATTATGTTTAGGAGAAGATTTGGTTTTTGTTCTTTGTCAACACAATACAGAAAGTGGATATGGCTCTTTCAATGTCCTAGTTCTAACTCTGAGGAAACAAGATTGTCTGAGAGAGGTTTGTTGCTGGTGAAGAAGTGTTGCACAAACTATGTAGGAACTTGGGGATCTCATGCAACCTGGTAATTTTCTCCAGCTCCCGTCTCTGTAAATGAACTATGTTCTCTTATGAACATAGCATTTCAGCCCTGAGGTCCTTTTAGAACTCCATATAGAAGTGTACCTTGATTTTGGACTTTGAAGCCAATACAAAATAAATGTTGAGATGCTTTAAATAGATCTCATCAAGGCTGTTATATGGCTCTGTACCTTTCTGTCATGTCCGTGGTTGTGAAGGATGGTTTTATATGTACAATTAAAGTTATTCCAGAAAGCATGATAAATCAGTCACCAATTTTACGAGAATTTCAAGAACTTAGGTATAGATCTTTCTTTGCCTTCTTCCTGCGGTCACTCCAATGAAATTCTACATTTTGTCAATTTGAGGTACTATCATATCCAAGTTGCCATGGCAAAAAGGCCCTCCCTCCCTGCAGAATAATTGTTGTATAGCTTCTGCCATGGACTTGACGAGAGCTGATTCAACATTTATTAATCGTGGCCTCCGAAGTTGACATCTCCCCTATGAATCTAGTTATTCCTAAATAACATCCTATATGTCTAGTGAAAGAAGCTCTCCCTGTGTCTGTCCTACAAGTATTAGAAGTCCAAAAGAGGAAAGGAAAATAATTCATGGTTTTTATGAAATGCAAATTTTTGGTTTTCTGTCTGTGGATTTTTATAATACTGAGTGCCTATTATTTTTTCTTTTGTTCAAATATCTTTCCCCACCTTATCTATACATTTCGAATACTCTGGATCAGCCACGACCAGTATTTACCATTTCGTGTGTCAGGGTGGTAATAAGCACCTGTACCATACTCCACCACCCAAACTGTAGACTTTCTGTTCAGAAGGACAAGCAGGCATAATCATATCCTTCTGGGAGGGAGCTTAAAATAGTGCCCATCCATCATTTTGCAGCTAGGAATCTGGATATGGCTAATAGGGTGTTGTCAATCAGGAGATAAAATTAAAATCCTGCATTAGGAACTGGTCCTACCAGAAAGAGTGGATTTTGTAACAGCTGTTTTCTATTTGACACTATTGTGATCTTTAGCAGCAAATTACATAGATGTTACGTACGGTTAACAGTTTCCCCAAGTATGGTTGTTCATGAGCCTGTTGTCATCCTAACAAAGATATTACAGGGGAAGGAGAGGAAGCTCTGAGCACAACTTTGGTGGACTCAGTGGGGCAGTTTTCTGCTCCCCTTTGAAGACTAACTAGCTCCCTCAGAGGGGATGAATATATTTTGCCATTCTAGTATAGAGAAGTGATCTTTTGATCTCTGAAAGAGATAGTATTAAAGCTTTTACCTGTCTGCTATCTCCTAACAGCCTGCTTTTGATTGGTTTCGGAATTTATTAAATCTTAAGAGGAAAAAAAAATGATCTGGGGGTGGGTTAGGGGGAGAAAAGAGAGGAAGCATGGTACTGAGCAAGCACCAAGCATCTCAGCTCCAAGTGAAGATCAGTTGTTTGAAATGAACAGCGAAGAGGCAGTCCATGCATTCTCCTGCTTATTGCGGTTTAGCAAATTAAACTTAGTATGCTCAAAGCTGGCTCCATACTGATGTTCTTGCCTTATGGAAAATTAGCGTGCTCCCCCCACCTCTTTTTATTCTGTCTCTAACAGATGACAGTAATAATGAGAAATAAAATCACTCAAGTCAGCGTATGAAAGGGAACTGTCTAAGAAAAAATAAAAAGCCATCTCTTGGTGCCATCTGCTGAGGTACAATGTTTTGTAACAGGTTTTGGAAAGCACATGTAAAAGGCTTCATCTGTGCTTGTCCTTTCCAGTTAGTCAAGATATAGTTGTGTCTTTCCTGTCTGATGTGGATTCTTGAATCATGTAATTATTTCTAATTTATCTCTAAAATTAAATGTCTCAAATACAATTTTAATTGGGATTTCATTAGGTACTTATTATACCATGTGTCAAATGATAGTTGATTATTCTGAGCATGGATAGAGAATCTGAAAGAGATAGTGAGAATTATGGGTACCTCTGAAAGCTGATGGTGCTCAATAAATGTCTTAAAAATAATCAGTTGATATATAATTAACGTAAGTAATTACTGCAATTAAACTCTATTTATGGAACCCTGCTGTGTTGTTTCCCATCCTAAGCTTAAACATGATTGTTGTTCTTTTGCCCAAATAAAATTAATGTAATGAGAGAAAAACAGAATAAATATAGGGCTGGATAACACAGAGAGGAAAACATTTTCTTTTTATTAGAAAAAGATCGCATGAAGAGAAAAATTGACTTTTATATGTAAAAGGTGTATGAAGCTTTAAAAATATCCTCTTCACCTAAATGAGTTAGGCACATTCTACGTACAATGTGAACTATATGACTAGTAGGTGGGGTAAGTTATGTGGAGCTGGACAAGGGAATAACAGGGAGATTGCTAATCTGTACGACCCAGCACAGAAATCAGGATGGTGACTCTGGCCACAGACTCCCTCACCATGTGGTTGCTGTTTTAATTTGTCTCTGTATCCTCAGCACTTAGGGCAGTGTCTGGCTATACTAAGTATTCAAAAAATACATGTTGCACGATTAAGACTGGGTCTAGTCTGTACTGAGTGACAATAAACATGGTTTACAGAGGGATGATGGAAAAACAAATTAAGGGGGGAATAATCAGTAGTCTCAACTAAACACCAAAATAATCATTCTTGACTCTGCTCCTGGGAAAGATGGGATAACAAGCATCAAATTTGCCTTCTCACCTGAATCAACTTAAAAAAAAAAGACAAAATATGCAAATATATGAAACAATGGTTTCAAGATACTGCACATCAAGAATTGAAGGGTAATATCCTGAGAGATGGGAAACAGATGAACCATAGGATTGGCCTCACCTACTGCCTAGAGAGAGTTTCCAGGTGGTGTCACGTGAGGGAGAAGTCTGGTGGAGATGGGTCGTCTTCCTGAGTTAAGGAGACAAAGCTGGGAATCTGAAGAGACCAAGGTAGCTAGAGTTTGCAGGGCAAGGAACCAGAGGGGGAGAGCTGCATAGAGGAATGATTTCAGAGGTCTGCAGAGGTCTCCCTTGAGGTTTCAGCTGAGTAATGATCAGTAAATGCTTTTAGAGAAACTTCCTGAGGCCATGGAAAGAACCACCTAGAAGAATTAGAAGGAATAATCACCAAGATATACACAGGGCTAGGAACAGTTCCCGTTCTTACCAAGTATAGTAGAAAAGGTAATAATATAAGGCTATTAGATGGAGTATTCAGAAAGGTTTTAACTCAGTAATGTGACAAGATTAGCTGTAGACTAATAGAACACTGCTCTGTTCTCACCTAACAAAGCACAAAAGAAAGACTCAACAGGATCAAATTTCCAATCAACTGTGCCTCAGAACAAAGCTCAAGAATATGTATAGGCATACAGAAATATCTAGCACCAAGCAAGGTAAAATTTACAATGTTTGGCATCCAATTGAAAATTATATGCACAGATACAGGAAAATATGACTTAAAGCAAATAGAAGCCTAATTTCTTTTATTGTAGAGTGAAGAGAGAGGCAAATCCTCTTCCTTCAAAACAACTATAAATCTGGAAAATATCATCAAAACCAAATATTTCATGGCTCTTGTAATCAACCAAAGCAAAAAACAAACAAACAAACAAACAAACAAAACCCCCAAAAAACAAAAAAAACAAGTTGAGAAGCATTTAGTCATGAAAAACTGCTGAACTTTGGTCAAGATCATTGAGAATCCATTACATGTTTACCTGGAGCTGTTTTTATCCTTACCAGCTTGGTTGGTGTGGCAGTCCTACTGTGTGGGTCATTTTGTGAAAACCATCAGCTTTGCTGCCAGAAGAGACTCACTTGATTTTGTATGAAAGACAAAAAGCCCTCTTCCAACAGTATTCTCAGTAAAAGCACTGATCGTGGAAGTAAGAAAATGAGGACGTCCAGTAACTTCTCATTAGCTGGGATAAGCAATAGACCAATGGACCAAACAGAAATTAAACAGAGAGATCGTAGACATGAGACAGTTATAGAGGGGATTTATATTATATAGAGAGATATTATAGATATAATATATATAGATAGATAGATAATATATCCCTACTGAATTTATTGTACATGCACATGGGAGACCACAGACAGTCCAATTTGTCCATACATCCCTGGCTAATTGGGAGGCTACATACTTGTGCTGAGTGGATGGAAGGGAACCCAGAAGAAAATAAACGCTGGAGTAAGACTGAAAGTCCTTGAACTGTGAATGAACCCACACACAGATCCAGTGATAAACAGTATAAGGCTTATTGGCTCAAGAGTTTGAGAAAACCCCTGATGAATCACTGGCTGACTACTATGCTGTGCAAACACAAGAAGCCAACCTCAAGGAAGCCAAGCTTAAAAATAAAAACAAGACAAAAAAAAAATTACTTAGCAGAGACATCAGGGGCTACACATGGCAGAGAAGCCAATTATATAGGCTTACAATGGTGAGTTTCTAAAACAAACAAAACAAATAACCAGCAATGACAGCAAGTCTCATGGAAAATATCAGAATCCACAGTTACCATAATATGTTATCTAAAATGTCCATATTTCAACAAAAATAATGAAACATGCAAAGAAACAGGAAAAGGTGACCCATACTTAAGGTTAAAAAGCAGTCAACAGAAACTATCTGAGTGGGTCCAGATGTTGGATTTAGCAGAGAAAGATTTCAAAGCAGCTATTGTAAATATGTTCACAGAACTAAAGGAAGCAATGTTTTAAAAAACTAAAGGAAAGTATGGTGACAATGATTTAGTAATTAGAGAATATCAATACAGTGACACAAAATATATAAAATTCTGGAGTTGAAAAGTACAGTAACTAAAGAAAAATTAACTATAGTAGCTCAGCAGAAGATTTGAGAACAATCAGTGAACTTCAAATAGATCAGTAGAAATTATCCAATCTGAGGAACGGAGAGAACAAAGGATGAAGATGGACAGGGCTTGGAGACAGCAAGTTCACCAACACACATATGATGGGATTTCTAGAAGAAGAGAGAGAAATAAATAGAAAGAATATTTAAAAAAATAATGACAGAAAACTTAAAAAAATTGATTGAAAACATGGATCTACAGTTCCAAGAAACTCAACAAACCACAAGTAGGGAAAACAAAGAGATTCGTACCTAGTCACATCATAAACTGTTGAGAGGAAATTTTGAAAGCACCAAGAAAGAAATAATCTTATTGGTTCCCAAGTATAAGGGAACCATTAAGATTAGCAACTGCCTTCTTGTCAGAAATAATGGATGCCAGAAGGCAGTAAAATACATATTGAAGTGGTAAAAAAACACACACACAAAAAACAAACAAACAACAACAGGCAGTAAAATACATATTGAAGTGGTAAAAAAACACACACACAAAAAACAAACAAACAACAACAGGCAGTAAAATACATATTGAAGTGGTAAAAAAACACACACACAAAAAACAAACAAACAACAACAACCCCCCCCCCCCAAAAAAAAAACTGTCAACCAAGAATTCTATCTCTAGGAAAACTATCCTTCAGAAATGAAAGTGAAAAAAGGCATTCTCACATAAACAAAGGCTGAGAGAGTTGGTTACTAACAGACTCGCCTTACAAGAAATGCTAAATATTAAAGGAAGATCTTTAGGTGGAAAGGAATATTATTAGATGCTAACTGAAATCTGTTTATTTACAAGAATAAATAAAGAGCACTGCAAATTGTTAAATATGTACATAAATATAAAAGACTACATGAGTATTTTTCTCTTCTCTTAAATTCTTTAAAAGATATTAGATATTATAAAGCAATAATTATAACTGTATTGTTGAGTTTATAAATAGTAGCACAAAAGGAAAATGCAGGAAGATTTCTATATTTTACTAGAATTAAGTGTACACTTTAAATATACTTCTATGCAACATATTATATGTCAAAAATTTCTAAATAAAATTTTAAAAGCATTTCTGAAAATCATGAATCCATAAACTTGAAATACATATGCACACACATGAATAATATGCACACAACTTTTGGGGGGAGGGTTATAAAATTAACTTACAATTTTCCTTATGAAACAGTTTCCATAATTTAAAAGCATTTTGAAAATATTGTAAGATGGATAGTTTAAGAGATGCCAAAAAGTGGATGAAGTTTATTGCCTGGTAAATTTAGCCTTTAAATCTAAGACTGTCGAAAAATATCACAAAATACAACTTGAAAAAAAAAATAAACTCAGACTCACCTAATTTCACTTTACAACAGAATAATATATGGAGGAAGAGAGAAGGGCTGGCCTTCTATAATATGTTCCAGGTAAGAATCAGTACTGGCTGTCGTAATTGACGTTGGAGGGTAGATTAAAGAAAAATTTGAAGACGAATAATTTCCATGGCATAGTAACTAATGATAGTTGCAGAGGTTAAGGATAAGGAGTCAAAAGTTTTCTGAGGTTTCCATATTGTATGACCAGGCAGGTGCATTGTCATGGGATGAGATGGAGATTACTAGAGGAATAGGAGGCTGGAAGGAGGAAAGAGAAAATGATTTGGTCTTAAACATAATGGGAGTTTTCTTTTGCATTACATATTTGAGAGATATATAGGCAACTGTTTCTCAGGTCTCTCCCCTAAAGATATTGATTCATTTAAAAAGGGCTTTATGCATAAAAGCGTGGCCCGATCCTGAAAATGGCAGCTCTCTTCTATAGCAGTCATGGAGGTTGAATTCAAGGATGAACTATCTGGGGGCTTTAGTAATCAGTCAGTCAGCATGTATTTATTGAGACTTTCTCTATGTCAGAAACAGTGCCAGGTGCATAACAGTAAATGAGATAGACAATATGCTAGCTACCTTCATGGGCCCTTTTCCTGGGGACATGGAAACTGTAGAAGCAAAATGGAACATTTCAGCCCTTGCTTTTACAATCACTGTTACAGACGGAGACAAGTGGTTTGGGGGCAAGAGCCAGGAATACAGAACTGAGGTGCTTCATGTGGTCAGGGATTTAACTCACTGGGGCATATGACAGCTCCAATTCTGCTTTACTAAGCTTTAGACTTTGTTTCATTAAACTGAGAAAAAAGTGCCTGGATTTTCCAATTAGAGAAAACAGGAGAGAGTGTGTGGAAATTCTGGGTACACTGAACTTTTTCTTTAGAATCTAATTACGGCATAAGAGCTACCACGAAACCAGGGTATAGTTACAGCAATTACAGGGACAGTTCTTTGAAAGGCAGAATGAATGTAGTGCTCTTTGGTTCCCGGCAATAAGATCTACCTCCACATTACTGACTCGATATTTGTTTGGCATGAATGGTGTCAATGTTCAACTTTTGCTAGAATAATGATTTGCATTTGTGAGACCTAGTTCTCATGTGGCCTTTCCCAAGCCATTGAATTTATTTTATTAAACATTTCCACATACTCCCTATTCTGGGGGAAGAAAAGTGAATGTCATTTTAAATAACGTAACACTCATTGCTCCATTAGTAGATTTGACAGCACCAGAGCAATTATTTCTCTTGCACATTTTTGACTCAATAATTTTAAAAGTAAACTATTTTAAATAGGTTTTAGGATTTGTTATTTATTAAGTGCTAGCTAATTATTCCAAACATATTTTGGTTGCTTTAAGAAAGGTGTATAATTACCAAAAATCAGTCAACCCACTGAATGTTGAAAACAGTATATCAGCTTTGAGTTTATCAGTGCTTTTAATAGCTATCCTGAATATAAAATAATTTAAATAAATTAGATTTTTTGGCAGGTTTGAGTACTTTGAAACCCCAGTGATATTAGCAGCAGTGAGAGGGTCACTTTGAGAGCTATTTGTAGTGTAAGCTTTGAGGTTTAGGTCACAGATTGAAACCATGGTCACTGTCATAATGACCAAAGTTTAATACTATCTTGTTTAAAAGCTATTTGTTGGCTCTTGAAATGATTGGATGGTTTCAAAGTAACTTTATGACTTTTTTTTTTTTTAGAAAAAATATTCCATCTAAAAATATTAAATGTTAACAGTTTTTTTCCCCCACCATCTAAGTATCACAACAGTAACTTGGAGAAAGAAAGAAGAATTGTTTATTTGCTTTTACTTGAGAAAGAACTTTAAATACTACAATTATTTGGGTCCTGCATTTAAAGTTTGGTGGGTTTCATCTTCTTGTCCTTTACTTTTAGCTGGAGGGAGACCATATCAATAAAATCTTCCCTTTAGAAGGGAACTACACCTAAAATTATTTTAGAAAATGTTAACATTTCATCCAAGTCTCTTTGGAATTTGGAGGTCTAAGGATGCACGTGTACATCCCAGAAACCAGATGCTTGGCCTCTTAAAGCTTTGCCTATTATTTAAATCAGAGTTGGCACCTGAGTAGTTTGGAACTTGAATCATTATTGACAATAAGAAAAAGTCTTTGGGAGTATCTACAAGTAAGATAACTACTGTGGCTACACAGGTTGTTCACAGAACAACTCCATGGGGAGCCATTTACATAGATGGGGAATGGCCTTTTGGAGTTGTTCATTGCTTTCCAGCGTTCAGTCTCCGCAAAGATCTATCCAGTGGCTTTTACAAAGTTTTCATCTTAGATTTCATTTCATTTCATCTGTTTAGTTTTTCTATGCCTTAATTTATTGAGTCATAACCCTATTACTTATCATTACTACACTTTAATTATATGTATCTCCATTGCTTCATTAGGTAGGAATAATCTGATTTTAGTTTTTTTCACATAATGTTTGAGGTAGTGAGAGTACTCCTGGCCTACTAAAACACACTCAAACAGACACACATGCAAACACACATGTGCAGGTACACCAAAGGCAATGCTATTGTTTCTGGAACAAACATTAACATTTCAAGCAGTGCTTTATTTCTATGGAATGGTTTTATTTTTTTCTTCCTGCTTTTTTTCCTTACTGGTATCTAAGAAGTTCATGGCAACTGAATAGTTAAATATTGATTTAAATTTACTATGTGTTATACAGATGAAATCATATAAATGGAATTTTTTTTTTTTCCTTTTTGTCTCTTTTTTTGTGACCGGCAACGGATCGCAACCCTCAGTGTCGCGCCCGTACCGGACCGGGACCGGCAACGGGATTGCAACCCTCGGTGTTGCCCCCGCACCTCGCTCAGCCAGTGAGTGGCCGGTCTGTATGTGGGATCTGAACCCTCGGCGGGAGCGCTGCTATGCTTCCCAAGTGGCGCACTGTAGCAGTGCACCACTGGGCCGGCCCATATAAATGGAATTTAAGAAATATTAACCTATACCTAATATTTCTCCTTTCGATATGCTTACATTCCTAGTGTTTAAAGTTATGGCTCCCCAAATTAGCATGTGACATTTTATCTGGGGTCTCTTAAAACTTATGTTTTCTAAAGATTTTTCCTTAGATGTAATATTAAAATAATTTCATAAGTGCATAATTTATTTGCCCCCAAATTAGAAATTTTTGTCTACATTGAGTGTTTTTTTCCTATACATGCAATTATGAGAGATAAAGACCTAGAGAAAAGCATGTGAAACCGTTTATTGTCAATTTCAGTCAGTTCTCAGTATTTGAAACCCATTCAAAGTCTATCTCTTAGCACTTTACCAGTGTCAATTTTCTGTATAAATTCCTCTCTTAAGCTGTAACTTCAGTTATTCTCATTATGATTGGTTTAGTATTTTTTTATTTTTATTTTTCTATTAAAACATAATTGATAATACATATTTGTGGAATGCAGAGTTGACTATAAACACTTGTGTACAAAATGTGATGATCAAATCAGGATAATTAGCATATTCATCATTACAATATGTAATCACTCTTTCTGTCCATTGACCAATTTCTCTTTGACCTCCCTCCCCCTCCCACTTTCCCACCTCTAGTCACCACAATTCTGAAGGTCCAACATATTATTGTGTTTCCTTCCTTCCTTCCTTCCTTCCTTCCTTCCTTCCTTCCTTCCTTCCTTCCTTCCTTCCTTCCTTCCTTCCTTCCTTCCTTCCTTCCTTCCCTCCTTCCCTCCCTCCTTCCTTCACTCCCACTTATGAGTGAGGACATGCAGTACTTCTCTTTCTGTGACTGGCTTATTTAACTTAACATAATTTTCTCCAAGCTCATCCATGCTGCTGAATATCATTCATAGCAGAATATCATTCTTTTTATGGCTGAGTAGTATTCCACTGAGTATATATACCACACTTTCTTTATCCAGTCATCTGTTGATGGACATTTAAGTTGGTTCCAACTCTTGGCTATTATAAATAGAGCTGCAATAAACATGGGAGTGCAGGTATCCCTTCACCATGATGTTTCCATTCCTTTGGGAATATACCCAGCAGTGGAATTGCTGGATCATATGTGAGTTCTATCTGTAGTTGTTGGAGAAACCTCCATGCTATTTCCTATAATGGCTGTACTAAGGTACAGCCCCACCAACAGTGTAGGAGGGTTCGCCTTTCTTTACATCCTCACCAACATTTGTTGTTCTCTGTCTTTTAGATAACAGCCAGTCTAACCGGGGTGAGATCATATCTCAATGTGGTTTTGATTTGCATTTCCCGGATGATTAGTCTACTTGTTGTTCCTTTTTGTGTTTTCGTTTGAGAACTGTCTATTCAGTTCCTTTGCTCATTTTAAAAATCGGGTTATTATTATTTTTTTTTTTACTGTTAAGTTGTTTGTGTTCCATGTGAGTGTGTATGTGTGTGTGTGTGTGTGTGTGAATTTTTGTTGAACTTCGTTGAGTGCTTTTTCTACATCTTTTGAGATAATCATATGGTTTTCATACTTGAATTCGTTGATGTGGTGTATCACATTTATTGGCTTGCATATGACCAGTGATTCTGGTATCAGGGTGACATTGGCCTCACAGAATGAGTTTGTGAGAGTGGCCTCTGTTTTAATTTTGGGGAAGAGATTGGAAAGGATTGGTGTTAATTCTTCTTTAAAGATGTGGTAGAGTTTAGAAGTAAAACCTTGTCCTTCTTTGTCTCTTTTTGTAGTTCTTGGTTTGAAGTCTATTTTATTTGATATAAATATGGCAACCTCTACTCATTTTTTGGTTTCCATTTGAGTGGAATATTTTTTTCTATCTCTTCATTATTAGTCTATGTGTGTCTTTATTGGCGAAGTGAGTTTCTTGCAGGCAGCATATAGTTGGGTGTAGTTTTTTTAATCCATTTAGCCCAGTCTGTCTTTTAAGTGGGGAATTTAATCCATTAATATTCAGGGTTGTTATTGATAGGTATTGCCTTGTTCCTGCCACTTTATTAATTTTCTTACGGTTCTTTTGCACTTTTTTTGTTCTTTTCTTTACCTTTTATTGTTTTTTTTTTTTTTTTTGGTAGTGATAAGATACATTTTCTTTTTCTTTCTTTTTTGTGTATCTGTTCTGCTAGCAGTTTTTATTCTTTCTTACGTATTTGTGGAGCTATATATTGCTCTTTTGATTCCAGAAGTAGTACTCCATTGAGGATTTGCTGAAGGGCCTGTCTTGTAGTGGTAAATTCCCACAAGTGTGGTTTGTCTGAGAAGGATACTATTTCTCCTTCATTTCTGAAGGTCTTTGCTTAATATAGTATTCTTGGTTGGCAGTAATCTTCTTTTGGGACTTTGACCATGTCATACCACTCTCTACTGGCCCATAGGGTTTCTGTTGAGAAACCTGCTGTTAGCCTGATGGGAATTTCCTTATTGGTGATTTGGTGCTTTTCTCTTGCTGTTTTTTAGAATTCTTTGTTTGTCATTGACTTTTGATAATTCAATGATAATGTGTCTCAGGGAGGTTCTTTTTGGGTTGAATCTGTTAGGGGATCTTTGAACTTCTTGGACCTGTGGGATATCTCCCTCTTAACACTTAGTAAGTTTTCAGTCATTATTTCATTAAATAGGCTTTCAATGCATTTTCCTTTCTCTTCACCTTCTGGTACATCCATAATACCATTGTTTGTACACTTAAGGTTATCAGAAATATCTCATACACTTTATTTTTTAAAATTCTTTTTTCTTTTGGTACAGCTGTGTTAGTTTGCAAGCCTGTCTTCTATTTCAGAAATTCTTCCACTTGTTTTGGCCTTCTGCTTAGGCTTTCAGTTACTTTTTTATTCTGTTGCATGCATTCTTCAGTTCCAGGATTTCTGCTTGGTTCTTTTTTATTGTTTCTGTCTCTTTATTGAATTTCTCATACATATGCTGGATCTTTTTTTTTTAACTTTATTGTGATTTTTATCTATTTTTTTTGTCCATAATATGGAGTTTCATTAATTTTGACATTTTGGATTTCTCTTCAGGCAATTCATAAGTTTCCTGTTGTTTGGAGTCTGGTATTGGAGGATTGTTCTCTTCTTTTGGGGGTGTCATTTTCCCCTGTTTTTTCATGCTTCTTGTATCTCTGCATTGATGTCTGGGGATCTGATGGTGGTGTAGTTGTTCCTTTTAATTTTTGGTGTGGTATTTGAGGGGAGAAATTCTTACCTGTAGAAATGTTCTATATTGATATTTGGGTTGGGCTGCATATGTTTGGTTGTTGGTGGGCATGGTAGTAAGTGCCAGCTCACTCCCTGTACCTTCTCTGCTGGTGTGGGTAGGTGGTTATGTCAGATGGGAGACTGGGCTCCCATAGAGGGTGGTGTGTATCTAGGCAGCCTCTACACCCTAGTGTGCCCTCTGCTGGTGATGATGGGCTCACTGTATGAGGAGGACTTCTAAGCTCTGGGGGTTGAAGGGTGTGAATTTAGGAAGCTAGCACAGTGGACTGGCACAGCCTCTTCTCACTGTCCATAGGAAATGGTGCATGGCATTGAGCTGGGTGGGGCTCTGGGCTCCCAGAAGAGGGCATGGGTCCAGGCAACCAGTTCAAAGGGCTGCACAGCCCCCTGCTCATTGTCCATTCAAATGGGTACAGGGTGGGACTCTGAACTCTCAGGAGTAGAAGGCATGGATCTAGGCAACCAGCACAAAAAGTGCACACTGCCCCAGCTTGTTCTCTGCTGGGGCATGTGCAGGGCAGGACTCTGAGCTCCCAGAGGAGGTCTTGTATCTAGGCAGCTAGCACATGGGGCTGGCACAGCCCCCAGCTTGCTGACCACTAGAGCAGATGAGGGATTGAGTTGGGTGGGGCTCTGAGCTCCTGGGGGAATGGATCTAGATGACCGGTGCACTACCCCCACTCTGTGCTGGAACTGGCAGCTCCCCTATGTTCAGTGGGACTCTGTACTCCAGGAAGAAGGAGGGTGCACATCCAGGAAGGCAATGCACTGTCCCCATACTCTCCACCAGGGTGTGCAGAGCTGCTGGGTCAGTGAGACTCTAATCTCCCCTGGTTCCTATCCTAAAATGGTGGCACCCAGTGGCAGCCTGGGATGGGAGGAAGGGGTGATTCTGGCATGATTCCCCTCCAGGAAAATACAGTCATGTGGGCTCTTCACCACCCCACACACTGAGTTCATTGTCCACAAGTGTAGCACGGTTACCCCACAGCCTGGTTTTCAGGTGTCTAAAGTGGGTGGGCTGGCTGTCAGCCCTCCCCTGCCTAACTTGTCTTGGCAGTGTGGGGTTTCTCCAGTCTCCAAGCCAGTCCTGGTAAGGAGTTTCTCCTGTCTGTGTTGCTGTCTTGAGTTTCCAAGTCTCAGAGGGAAAGTGTGTGGGGTGGCAAAGAGCCTGCATGACTGTATTTTCCTCATTACTAAACTGAATTCCATTGTTTTCTCCTAGACACACTTACTCTTCAGGTGACTATCTATTTGCTTCTTTGGGCTTTCTTTGCACCAGAGGCAAAGGCTGGCTGCCTCTGGTCAGCCGTCTTGCCAAGAAAAAATAAAGTTTAGTCTTTTAAGCCATAATTTCTCTTATTGCTTTTTCCATTTGTCTAGGGTTGTACGTAGTCCTATGCTTATTGGTTTTCTTAGCTGTAAGTTACAGGTTTACCTCTTGAGACTCAGGAGAAATCACACATGTTCTTTTTCAATCTTCTTTAAATACATCCATATTCCTTTGTTGTTTTATGATTCATTCACCATTGTTTCCATTTGGTATTAAGACAATTCAGCAAAACTATTCTCTTAGGTTTGTTGAGCTCATCTTTGGATTTGTACTTTTATCAACTGGAAGAGTTGATTATGAATGTAGTGCTTGATCTGCATGAAACTGCACCAAGCCTTCTGGAGGGTGCAGTTCCTAGAAATCATGTGTGGGTGTGTGGTTGATTCACACAAGTCAATAATATCACAACTAAAACATAAAGAGCAACATGAGGTCTGAGAAGGCATTATAATTATAATTCATGCCTATGATCATATTTACTACATTACTGTGAAATTTTCTGGTGTAGAATATATTTGAGAGAAATTCCCAGTCCTGTACTAAATGTCTCAATAATATAATGAAGGAAGAATTTGAGTAAGGGGAGATGTTCACATTAGAGCAGGAGCCTGGCTTGCCATTCCAGCTCTAGCCACACCAATACTTTTTTTTTTTTTTTTGACCATTAAGGGGATCGCAACCCTCGGCACGGTGTGGTCCACACCATGCTCAGCCAGTGAGCGCATGGGCCATCCCTATATAGGATCTGAACCCGCGGCGTCAGGGCTACCAGCACCGCACTCTCCCAAGTGAGCCAAGGGGCCAGCCCCCCAATACTTTCTTTTTTAAAAACTTATTTAATTGTAAATACTTGGGGGGGGCACAGTGTGTTGTTTCAGTACATGCATATATTGTACAATAATTCACTTAGCGTAGATACTATATCTCTTACCACACATTTGTCTTTTCTTTGTGTACACTAATACTTAGTTTCTAATTCTTTGTCATTCTCTTTTTTAATATCCCTGTTGGGAGGTAGTTGCCCAGAGGGCAATCAGACTAATCTAAGTGGTGGCAGCAGGCTAAATTGGGGGAAGCTGAAGATTGTCTTTTTGCAAAACATTATCTCTCACAAAACTCTCTTTCTAGTACTGACATTTCTTTTCACTTATAATCCTCTATCCTCTCAAATTTAACATGTTGAAAATAACACACTGTGTTCTTTCTGCAATTAATTTTTCCTTGAGCTCCCTGTTTCTATTAACAATATAATATCTTTTTTCAGGGACTGAGCATTAGAACCTACTATGTATAATTCCTCTTTTTTTTTTCAATCTCCATATACAATCCATTAAAGTCCCCAAATTTCTCTTAAAACATCCTTCCACTGCATGCTTCACATCCCCCTCTGCTAGCCCTTCATTTCAGGCCTTTAATAATTCTTACATAAACCCTTTCAATAGTTAGATCAGGAATATCAACCCTTCCTTGCCTATTTCCCTTCCAATCCATTATTTGCAATTAGGAAGATTAATCTCATTTACTAAAACATGACTATTTCCGTACCACCACCTTGTTAAAAAAACATTTAATGACTCACAATTGCTTGCCAACTTAAGTGTTAGTCTCTGGTCTTGCATTTTAGACCTCCAAAATAAAACCATAACTTATCCTTCTAGTTATATATTGCATGTCTTTTCTATATCAACCCTGTATTTCAGCAAAAACAGACACGTTGTAAAGGCTGGGAGATTGATTACGTGGGAAGAAGAAGGAGATGGATAGTCAGGAAAGGGAGGCAGAGGCTACAGGCAGAGTATAATCAAGTTCATGTAATCACATGAGTGCATTTTTATTCATCATCTACTAAGTACAAGTCACTGTATGTTAATCGATACTAGCTATATGACGAGAGACTGTGAGGCGGATTCTCTGCCCACAAAGAATCTATCTTTTAGTTAATGATACAAGGTCACATAAAATGTTGAAAACAATAAAATATTTAAATTGACAAGAAGAGATGTCATAATGCAAAACAGAATTGCTTGCTAGATGAATTTTACAATTTCTATAAATTTTAAAGGAAATAGAGATCAGTTTAGATTGAGTGAGCTTTATGGAAGAAATGGGATTTGATTGTTTCAGAAAAAGCAAATTCTGATTTAGGTGGAGGGTAAGAATAAGGGATTGGTAAAATAAAGTGGAAAAAGCAGGTAGGGGCTCCTCACAGCTGCGTAAGGAGCATAGATTTTCAACCAGTCGTGCACCACATAATGATGCTGTCAGTGATGTACTGCATATGTGATGGCGGTCCCATAAGAGCGTAATGGAGCTGAAAAGTTCCTCTTATCTAGTGATGTCATAGCTGTTGTAACATCATAGTACAATATATTGCTCATGGGTTTGTGGTGGTGCAAACAAACCTACTGCCCTGCTGGTTATATAAAAGTATAGCACAATCATGTACAGTACATAATACTTACTAATGATAATAAATGACTACGTTACTGGTTTATGTATTTACTATACTATGCTTTTCATCATTATTTTAGAGTGTATGTCTTCCACCTATTAAAAAATAGTGTTTACTGTAAACGTCATGCTGTATTACGTCAGCAGCAGCAGTAACTGAGTTTCTTGGTTGCATCATTTGCTCTGATGCTTGATTTAATCTCATGTTGTTTTGTTCATCATGGCCCCAAAGCATATAAAACCCACTGATAATGTTGCCAATAAGGGGCCACATTGACTGATTGACCTGGAAACAAAATTAAAAGTGATTAAGGACTACGAAGTTGGAAAATCAGTGATGGTTATTGCTCATGAGTCAGGCATGTCCCATTCCACCATAGCTACAATCTCCAAGAATAAGAACAAAGTGACGGAAGCCGCTGAAGGATCTGCTTCTCTGAAGGCAATGAAGCTAGCAAAAATTCAAAAAGGGCCTGTATCAGATATGGAGAGATTCTAATGGCCTGGATTAAAGACCATGCACAGAAGTGTATTTCTCTCAGCACCATGACGATCACAGCCAAAGCTGAAAGTTTGTTTACGATGTTGAAAGAAAAGGCAGGACCCAACTGTGATGTTGAATTTACTGCCAGCTCTGCTTGGTTTAAACAATTCAAGAATCATTATTCATTGCATATTGTGAAAGTGAGTGGTGAGTCTGTTAGTGCTGATGTGAAGGCAGCTCAAGAATTTTGGGAAACTCTAGATTAAACTAATTGTGGAGGAAAATTATTTGCCAGAGCAAATCTTCAGTATTGATGGAACCTCCCTATTCTGTAAATGGCTGCCTGTAAGGACTTTCATCCGTGAGGAGGCCAAGTCAATGCCAGCTTTCAAGGCTTTTAATGATGATGACAGTCTTGCTTGGGGGCGATGTTGCAGGCTATGAATTGAAATCCTTGTGATCTGGCACAGTGAGGGCCCCAGGGCCCTCGAGCATACCGATAAGCACACATTGCCAGTGCACCACAGGAGCAATAGGAAGTCATGGGTGACCCAGTTCCTCTTCCAAGATGCCCTCCAGAATTACCATGCCAGCAAAATGGAGTGGCACTGTTTGGAGAATGATAATACTTTCAAGATTTTGCTCTTTGTTGATAATGTCTCCGCACATCCTCTTTTTATTAGTGATCTTCATCCCAATATCAAAGTGGTGTTTTTCCCTCCAAACACTATCTCTTTGGGCTGACCCCGTGGCTCACTCAGGAGAGCATGGCGCTGGGAGCACCGAGGCCACGGGTTCGGATCCTATATAGGGATGGCTGGTGCACTCCCTGGCTGAACGTGGTGCAGGAGACACCAAGCCAAGGGTTACGATCCCCTTACTGGTCACACACACATACACACACACAAAAAAAAAAACAACAAAAAACCCCCCACTATCTCTTTGATCCAACCAATGCATAAAGGAGTTATAGCAGCTTTTAAGGCCTGCTACCTGAGAAGGACCTTTGCTGTAACTGAGAAAGACACTGAAAAGGCACTGATGCAGTTCTGAAAGGGTTGCAACATCTATGACTGCATCAGGAACCTTACTTGGGCTTGGTGTGTTGTCACCAAGGAGGTTACAAATGCCATCTGTGAGAAAAAAACTCATTCCACCATAGGCTGGAGAGCTTGATCCATGACTTCAAAGTAGTTGCCAAGGATGAAGAGGTCACAAAAATCAACAAGGCTGTGGCTGAGGTGGCAAAAAACTTCAACAAGGGTGTGGATGGCGAAGACACTGAGGAGCTCCTAGAGGTGGTTCCTGAGGAGCTGATGTGAGGAGTTGTTGCAACGGGAAGGGGAAGAAGAGGAGGTAAGAGAAAAAGGAAACTAAAGGAGAAGAAAAAAAAAAAAAACCTAAGAAAACTCAGTGAAGAGTTTAGTAGAAGATTTTCCAGACTTCAGTGAGCTCCTTAAAACTTTTGAAAATATGGACCCCAGGACCAAAATGTTTTCATTAGTACAGAGGAGTGTTCACAGTGCATTATCTGCTTATAAACAAATCTACGATAAAAAAAGTAAACCAAGCAAAGCACCATGAACATATTTCTGAAAAGAGTGGCAGCTCCTCAAGAAAAGCCTCAGGCAGATACTTCGGGAGGTGTTCCAGAAGAAGACGCTGCTATCATAGGAGATAACAGCTTCGTGGGTGCTATTACCCCCTGAAGACCTCCCAGTGGGACAAAATGTGGAGGTGGAAGATCGTGATATTGATCCTGACCCTGTGTGTGTGTCTTAGTTTTAAACAAAAGAGCTCAAAAAATAAAAATAATTTTTTTTTAAATAGAAAAAGGCTTATAGAATAAGGATATAAAGAAATAAAATATTTTTGTACAGCTGTACAATGTGTTTTAGGCTATGTATTATTACAAAAGAGTCAACCAGTTTAAAAATTTTAAGCGTTTATAAAGTAAAAAAGTTATAGGAAGCTCAGGTTAATATGTTATTGCAGAAGGAAAATATTTTTAAAATAGGGTAGCCCAGGTGTACAGTTTTTATAGTCTACAGTAGTGGACGGTAATGTCCTCGGCCGTCACATTCACTCACCACTCACTCCCCGACTCATCCAGAGCCACTTCCAATCCTGAAGGCTCCATTCACGCTGAGTGCCCTGTACAGGTGGACCATTTTTTATCTTTTAGACTGTAGTTTTACCGTGTCTTTTCTGTGTTGAGATATGTTTAGATACATAATTACTTACCATTGAGTTACAACTGCCTACAGTATTCACTATAATAACAGGGCTGTGCAGTTTTGTAGCCCAGAAGCAGTAGGCTATAACATGTAGCCAACGTGTGCAGGAGGCTATACCATCTAGGTTTGTGTAAGTAAGTACACTCTATGATATACGCAAAACGATGAAATTACAAATGATGAATTTCTCAGAACACATCCCTATCATTAATTCACACATGACTGTAGTTGCATGGTCACAGAGGGTCTCTGGGGTGGGGACAGGACCTGCCCTTTGGAAGAGGATCCAAGTGGGGTCGGTAATTTGCTGAGGAGTTATGGTTAGGAACTCACGGGGGAAACTTAAAGCAGAAAGGTTGGAGGAAAGAACTGAGACCAGGACCTATATTTGCCCTCCTATCCCACATTGAATGCTTTAGTAAATTCTGTTGGCTCTTCCTTCAAAATATATCTCCAAACACTTTCTCTCCTACCATCTAGTCCACGCCAATGTCATTTCTCTCCAGGGCTATTGCAATAGATCCCATCCGGCCTCTATCCTTTCGTACTTACACCCACCCTTCCCCCACCCCACCAAGCCATAATCTGTTACCACACAGCAGCCTCAGTTTACTTTAAAGAAGAGTCAGGTTGTTTTACTCCAGAACTCTGTGGATGATTTCCCATCTCACTAAGAACAAAAGCCCAAGTCCTTACCACGTTCTACAGGGCCCCACATGATCCATTCCCCAGCTACCTCCATAATTACCACATTTCCTACCCATCAGTTCCTGCCACGCTGGCTTCCTCTTGTTCATCGCCAGCCTTCTCTTTCACTCCTTAGTTAGCTGCTGTTCTGACTCCTCCAACTGTGGAGCATTGAGGTAGAGGAGCGGAAATGAGATCAGAAAATCCCCGCTTAACTGATGCTGTTGTCAGATAGCTTCTTTCCAGCATGAGGCCCATTTCTCATGTGTCCTTTTTGCTGGAAAGCTCTGGGAGTTTGGTATGATCCTAACACACTTCTTTGTTCCTGCCGTCCAAGCCACCAGCAGCCAGTTTCTAACCTGAGACTTCTCAGATGGGAGTCAGACTTAGTCCACTCTCCATTCAAAACCAGAGTCACAGAGCAAACTCCAAGGGGTCCAGCTGGAGTCTCTTGCACAAGCTTGGGTTTGGGAAGCTGCATCCCTTCACATACATATCTCTTCCTTATGGAGGCCCAGAGGAAGGGGTAATCACAGCCCGGATCTCAGCAATGTAATCTTCCCCATAAATATTCCCTCTCTTCATTCTTTGAACTATTTAACTTAGTTGTTATAAATCTATCATCTAATCCCTTGCTACTGAAAATGTGATCCATGGACCAGTAGTATCAACATTACCTGGGAGGTTATTAGAAATGCAGCATCTTGTGTTTACCCCAGACCCAACGAATCAAAATCTGCATTTTAATAAGATCCCCAGGCGATCTGTGAGCACATTCAGATTTCAGAAGCACTGATATAATGTATTCTTAGCTTATTGTTTTAAAATTTCTGCTATAATTTTCTTCACATCTCACAGTGGTATCTCATCTCTATCATATCTTGATACATCAGTGGAAACTTCCAATTTAGCATCTTGATACATAGCAATAAGCAAAAATGAATAAATCCATAAGTACTGAAAATTAGCTTGGGATACTGACTATGAAGAAAATGTAAAAGGGTAATTGTTGTGGGTTGAATTGTGGCTCTCCCACAAAAACTCATTTGTTGACGATCTTATCCCCAGTTCCTCAGAATGAGACTTATTTGGAAATGTGGTCATTGCATATTTAATTAGATAAGTTAAGATGAGTTCATACCAGAGTAGGTAGACCCCTAATTCAGTATGACTGGTGTCCGTATGAAAAGGGGAAATTTGGAGACAGACGCACATACAGGTAGAATGCTATGGGAAAATGAAGTCACAGATTGGGGTGATGATTCCACAAGCCAAAGAATGCCAAAGATTTCAAGCAAACTACTACAGATAAGCGAGAGGCCCGGAACAGGTTTTTTTCTCATAGTCCTCAGAAGAAACTAACCCTGTTAATACCTTGATCTCAGACTTCTACCCTCCAGAACTTGAGATGATACGTGATGATAAACTTGCATTGTTTAAGCCAACTAGTTTGTAATACTTTGTTACAGCAACCCTAGCAAACTAATATCAGGGGACTTTAAAAAGATTGTGGAAAAATGGAATTAAAAAATAAAAATAAAAATTGAAACTTTAGTTCTGAACATAATCTCCTTCAAGTTCAAGACCCTTTTGTAAGTGATAATACAAGCCATTTAGTACATTCCTAAAGGACCGAGGGTCCTGGGAATTTAACCATGCCAGTGCAGTCTTTTTTAAAAATCATTAACTGAAAAAAACTGGGTACCCTTTGAAGATTTTTTAATATTGGGAAACAAAAAGCAAAGTCAGAAGGAGACAAATCAGGAATAGAAGCTGGATGGCTAATTATTTCCCATCAAAACTCTTGCAAAATGCCCTTGTTTAATGAGATGAACGAGCAGGAGCATTGCTGTGGTGGGGACTCTCTGGTGAGGGTTTCTGGGCATTTTTCTGCTAAGGCTTTGGCTAACTTTCTCAAAACACTCTCCTAGTAAGCATGTGTTAGCATTCTTCGGGCCTCCAGAAAGTCAACAAGGACATGTCTTGAGTGTCTGAGAAAACTATTGTCGTGACCTTTGCTCTTGACTGGTCCACTTTTGCTTTGATTGGACCTCTTCCACCTCTTGGTAGCCATGGCTTTGATTGTGCTTTGTCTTCAGGAATGTACCAGTAAAGCCATGTGTCATCTGCTGTTAAAATTCTTCAAAAAAATATTTCAGGATCTTGATCATGCTTGTTTAAAATTTCCATTGAAAGTGCTGCTTTTGTCTGTGGCTGATCTGGGTGCAACAGTTTGGGCACACATTGAGTGGAAAGTTTGCTCAACCATAATTTTTAAGTCAGAATTGTGCAAACTGAAACAATTGAGAAGTCTATGGTGTTGGCTATTGTTTCTGCTGTCAGTCATTGCCACTCTTCAATTAGGGTACAAAACAAGATTATTTTTTTCCTTGCAAATTGATGTGGATGGTCCATCACTGTGGGCTTGATCTTCAACATTGTCTCGTCCCTTCTTAAAACAAGTTATCCATTTATAAACTGCTAATTTCTTAGGGGCATTGTGCCCATAAACTTTTCACAAAGTGTCAATGATTTCACCATTCTTCCATCCAAGCTTCACCATAAATTTGATGTTTGTTCTTGCTTCAGTTTTAACAGAATTCATGTTGCTCTAGCCATGTTTTCAAACTGATGTCTCATCCTTCTTAGTACCTGTTTAGACATGTTATAACAACTTAGTGTGAGTTTATTTTGATGCAAAAAAATTTTGCAATCTATGGATAGTTTTCTCATAATACATATTTTCCATGAAATTTTTGAAGACACCCCTTATACAGTAATAATACATGATAGACAGTGCCTATTTTTTAAGTTTATTTTTAATCAACACATTAAAATTGTACATATTTATGGGGTATAGCGTGATGTTCTGATACATGTATACAATGTATAATAATGAAATAAAGATAATTAGCATATCCATCACCTCAGACATTTATCATTTCTTTGCAGTGAGAAGATTCAAATTTCTCTCTTTTATATATTTTGAAATATACAATATATATTAACTTCGGTAACCCTACTGTACAATGGAACACGAGAACTTATTTCTCTTATCTAACTGTAACGTTTTACTCATTGACTACCCTCCTTTTGCTCTACTTTTTCCAGCCTCTGGTAACCACTGTTCTACTTTCTACTTCTATGAGATCAACTTTTTTAGATTCCACATATGAGTGATATCATGAGGTATTTGTCTTTCTCTGCCCGGCTTATTTCACTTAATAAAATGTCAAGAGAGTGACTTTAGATTGGGAGGTTAGGGAAGGATTCTTGGAGAAGGTGACATTTAGCTGAGACCTAAATGATGAAAAAGAACTAGCCTTGGAGAGACCTGGGAAGGAGTATCCATGCAGGGAGGGGTAAAGGCAAGGTTCTGGAGGAAGAGCAAGCTTGGTGTGTCGTGATTGGTGGACTGGAGAAATGATTTTTTTCCTGAAGAAACGTTTATTGGCAAGTGTTTGGAAAGAGTTTACACAGACTCAAAGGGTAACCCAATTACCATCAAAGAGTAACTTCAACCTTTTGGGAGCTCTGTGATAGTGCCGTGCGTGTCTCTTTTGATGGTGCCAACACACAAAAGTAGGGAGGACTGAATTCAGTGGTTGCTCTCTTTTTTCCCCCAAAAGAATGAAGCTACTATATTTAACATGTAAAAGAGAGTTGGCATAAAGTTCATATATTTAGTTTTCTTTTTTTTTTTTTTTCCTTTTTGTCTTTTTTCGTGACTGGCAATGGATCGCAACCCTCAGTGTCGCGCCCGTACCGGACCGGGACCGGCAACGGGATCGCAACCCTCGGTGTCGCGCCCGCACCTCGCTCAGCCAGTGAGCGGCTGGTCTGTATGTGGGATCCGAACCCTCGGCGGGAGCGCCGCCGCGCTCCCAAGCGGCGCACTGTAGCAGTGCGCCACCGGGCCGGCCCATATATTTAGTTTTCTGATACCATAATGTATTTCCACAAACCTTTGAGTCTATAAGTTTATAGATACAGTTTTCCATCAGGGAGGGAAGATACATATTTCTTTTTAAATGTAATTAATTAAAGGTTTTAAGAAGGCTTAGGCTATAAATCAGGTACGATTCAGTCATAACACTCTATAAAGACCTTTAAATAAAAAAGGAAAGAGATTATTAACATTACTGCTTGGTCTTATAAAATAGTGAATTTTAACCAAATTGATACCTCTATAGTCTTATTTATGTTTACTATGCTCTTAAATCATACTGCTTGGCAAGTAATATAAGTATTAATGTAATTTTTAGATTCAATTAGTTGTAAATAAATTCCAATTTATTAACCAATACATATATCCTTTCCACTTACTACACTACCTCAGAATTAAACCTTCTAGGAAAAAGTAACCATCCGACATGGCAAAAATAATGCAGAGCTTCATCTCTTCCTTAAAGATTTTCAAGCATTATAAGAACTTAAATACATGAAAAAGCTGATCAAAAACTTGACATTTCAGGGCCGGCCCGGTGGCGCACTGCTACAGTGCGCTGCTTGGGAGCATGGCGGCGCTCCCGCCGAGGGTTCGGATCCCACATACAGACCGGCCGCTCACTGGCTGAGCGAGGTGCGGGCGCGACACCGAGGGTTGAGATCCCATTGCCGGTCCCGGTCTGGTACGGGCGCGACACTGAGGGTTGCGATCCATTGCCGGTCATGAGAAAAGACAAAAAGGAAAAAAAAAAAACTTGACATTTCATCTTGCTTTACTAACTATGGGATAATAGAAAGAGATGTTTTAAAAAAAACAACAACAAATGTTCCTTAATATTCCTTTGTTAACATAATATTATACTAAGAAATACTGCAATTATGTTTATGAGCTATTTTCCAGCTGCTTCAAGTATAGGACACAATTATGGTTCTGTCTGTGAGGAGAAATGTATAATCAACCTTACATAATTGAAAAGGAAGAGGGTAGACACAAAAAGATGAACTGACTTTAGTTTTTAAAAACCTAATGTTGACCCTGAAATACCAGATTCAACAGCAGCGTCAACAAAAGATTACAGCCTCAAGCCCCCACTTTACCACACATTATTAAGAATTCTGCAATAGGCAATTGCTTTTTTCCCCTCCCACTCAATTTGTTATACCTTCTTTTTGTTTTTTCTGGTTTGGGGTTGCAGGCAGTTCAAGGCTTGCCCATCGCAGAGGTTCAGCTTTTCTCCTGGCGATCTCAATCTTCGTTGCAGTCATAGTTACATAACTTCACTTTACAGCAATCACACTCCATAATTTCACATTTTGGTGAAATTCTTTCTCTGCTTCAAATACGATATGCACATTTAACGATGCACTATTTGCTTCTACTCAACTAAGTTCTAGAAGCGAATTTTTAGTATATGCTGAAATGGTGAATTCACTCCCTGTCTGATGCCAGGCACGTCTACTTGGACCAGCTTTTCCCCCACATCCCTTTTAGTCCATTGTGTCTCTCTGTTGTACAACACTCTTGGGCTGAGAATGTATTAAAATCAGAAGTTTTTCTTTTACAACAGCTTCAGTATTTCAGCCCCTCACAAAAAATAGGAACTCCAGATGATATACACAGACTTCTTCTAGACTCTGGGGACCCTGATATGTCTTTCAACACCCATTTTTACATGAGGTCCCAATCTTCATCTCATCACCATCATCTTCTTTCTTACCTTCTTAATTCCCTGATCCCGGTTTAAATTTATCAAGTGCTTGTTTTATGGAGGCTGATATTTTTAATTCCACATTTGTCATTGGTTCGTCTGGGCTTGGCCTTTTTACTGCTTTTCTACTGGTTTAGGGGCTTGAATGATGTGCTCCTGAAATGTGGGTTTCAATTCAGATACTTCTTTCTTCTCAGTAGTCTTGACTTCAGGTTTGACTGGTTCAAGTGGCTTCTCACTATTATGCCCACATTTTGTACGGCCTGCAATGCTTAAGAAATCAGAAGTCGCTTGCTCTTCTCTTGCAGCAAGACCAACCTTTTAATCCATTGTGAGGTACTGGAACACCTGGGTGATATGTGCAAGCATCATCAGAATTAGTCTCGGGATCTACGTGCTGACGTGCTGACCACAGCCCAGTTGTAGCACAGCAGGGCTGTTTTCTTTTCCCATCACTACAGGCAAACCCAAATGCCAGGAACTGCAAGGGGGTGCATTTACAACTTCCTGTTGCAAACACCAGTCTTGGTTCTTCTTTTAACAGCACTAAATTTTAAATTCAGTACAAAAATGGAAATCTGGGGGGATCTTTCCCCCTGCTT